>NC_060877.1:27895109-28195109 GCF_021901495.1 Neodiprion virginianus | reverse complement strand
TCGACTATGCATCCAAGTTAAAGGTTATAACTTTCAGCACCTCTTGTAACGATTGATTTTTGTAGTAAATTGTTTTTCCAAATTACTTTTGTTTTAAATTCTCAAATTCGAAAGTGGTAGGACCCGCATCAGTAATCCAGCACACCTATCGACCAGACTGCTGAACAATCACTGCCGTGTATTCAATACTGGTACATGCCGGCACCTAATGCAACTTTTCAACTGGTCTTATCTCGTGAACAATGCTTTGGAAACTACAAGTTCTATAGGCCAATTGACTCAGCATGACACCCTCTCTTGCCCCTTTTATTTTTCTATTTCCATTATATTACCGTTACATGTCGAATCGATATTAAAAATATCATGTTTTCATTTCATTTTTGTACTTTTGAGTATAATTACATGCAAATTGTCCACTAAAATGGGAAAATGTTTACAGGCACACAAACAAATAGTAAAGAACCATCTCCACCTGTGCATACGCCGGTGCAACAATCTAATGGCACAAACGGAAGTGTAAGCATACAGCAAAATCACCCAGCTGTCACGATAAATCAACAAAATAACAACAACAAAGGCGAAGGAGGTCTGAGTCGTAGAGGAAAAAGTAATAGTGAAAGTAAAGCACAGGCTGCGCGCAACAAACACAAAAACTCACAGAATAAAGAAAAACATGGAGTACGGACAAGTTCTCGGTCTGAATCAAATTCAACAAATGGTCAAACTAGTTTACAGACGCAGAGTAACATGCAAAAGGAGTCTCTCGATTCTTCGGTCGATTCAGTTAGTGAAAATACACAAATGTCGAGCTGTAGGAGTAAAATGGATCAACACAATACACAAAGTAAGGATCAAAATCCATCGGAATTCCAGAACGACGAACCAAAGATTAATGGTGTCTTTGAAAATGGTGAAAGAAGTCAATCTGAGAGCGAAAGTGATCCTCCAAGGGAAGGCAGTACGCCAGCTAGTACTGTTTCAAGCACAGAAGATTCTACAAATCTCAATGCAGGGTTAGTGGATTCCGAAGAAATTGGCAGTGTAGCTGTGTTAGGTGAGTTCTTTATACTCGCCGTTATTTTTGTCTGTCTCGACTGTCTTTTATTGAACTGATTGTGTATTTCGCTGTGGGTTTCTCAGATAGTGGGTACTTTCTTAAAATATAAGGTTTCCATTGCGTCGATTTAATAACAATTCAGAACAATGCCATATTGAAGTGATCATAATTTTCGTAGTAATCAAAGCACTTGAAAAACGCATCAATTAAGCCTTATTAAATATCTGCATTAGTTTTTACTTAAACTAGTCAGACACTAGTAGAATAAGTAGCATACGTTTTTAGACATTTATGGTGATTTTTGATTTTGAATATGAAAAATCACTTGCACATACTTTATAAATAACATTGAAAATTGAATTTCAAAGTCTATGACGCGTACGTGGACATAAAGTGCGGATATTCAAGTATTTAAACGTTTAGTGCTTAGCATGCCACATTTGGCACGAAGGGAATTGGCTATTTTTTTTAATATCATCGTCTTATTCAATCAAAAAGTACTCCAAAAAATTTTTAAAATTTTCGGGCAACATTAAGAAAGGTTTAATTCCAGAAATTCCATAAAAAATTTATTCACTTGGTTAAGGAAAGTTAAAAAAAAAAGAGTTTCTCAAACCTACCATTTTTCACATATTTTGACCCAGAGAAATGGTTAGCAGTTGAAAAAAACTTCCGCTTTTAGTCCCATTTGATGATATAAAGTAAAATTGAGCCATTATTGTTCAGCTGTACTATAAAATATAACCTTCTTGTGAATTTCCGTGTGAGAAACGGGTAGTCGACTTTCTTACAATTTCCACGAATTTCTTCTATTTAATGGTAATTGATTTTCAAATACGCTTTTTGCTCAACTTACCAACTAACTTGCTGTTATTTATGAAAACATAAAGTATTAGTTTTCATTGTTATTAATTTTGTATTTATACAAATGCATATTTCTACTAACTACGGGGAGGATAGATATAATATATACATTTTAAAGAAATCTTCCTGATATTCTTTTATACAATCTGAAGAAATACAACAATTTTATTGAAACACAGTATAAGAATCACTTAAGTATTCAATCACAGTTCTTCATAGTAGAGCAAGGGAAGTTGTATTCGATAGCAGTGAAATATATCGCAATATTTAAAAAAAAGTCAATGTGAAATAGGACCTATGCAAACTCGATTAATATTTAATTTTGCAAGCTGAAAGCTCGTAATTGGATTAAACGTATTTGGTCGCAATTATACGTTATGACTGACTGAATAATTCAGACGTTTTGTTCATTGTGAAAACATTTGAATACTGTAATCATGTATTAAAGTTATGATCCTGTTATTTTAAAACCAAACGATTGGCCAATTACTGACTAGTAACTAGTAAAATTTCCTCCGTTCTCTTTCCTAAATTCGTAAATTGAAGAATCAGTATTTCCGGTTAGAATCAGGCTTTGCCTTCGGGTATAATTAAAAAAACATCTATGGTCTTCCGAAAATGATGTTCAGTTTATTCTTTAAAGCTTAAAGTACTCTGTAGTGTCTAATAAACGTACCTATGCGCTTTAATGTGGATCTTATGATCTAAATAGTCAGGAAAGACTGCCATACTATAAATATGAATATGTGTTTTAAGAGTAAATACTTATGCCAAGTGCCTATTGAAGAGTGTAGAATGATACATACTATAAAAAAATATAATATGCCAAAATAAAGAGAGTTAATCAGAAAATTGATCGTGTTGTGTCTTCGTGTGTGCTTATTTTTATCCTACACAGAGAATAGGCTAGTTAGATAAACGTGAACTTTGCCCAGAAAATCGTTAATTTTTGAGATTTTAGTAGACATGTTGCTCTTTTTCTTAACAAAATTGTCAGGTAAGTATTGAAAGTAGACAGATTGTATTGGTTTATCCGAGGATCTCTGTCAACTTTTGTATACAGCCAAATAAATTCACTGTTTAGATCGAGATAATAACACAAATTGATAACGATCTAATTTAGAACTGTGATTCATGTCGCATCAGCAAAATTTTTAATTTACATGCAAATGGTCTCTGTACTTTAGCAAATAAAACCGATTTATTGAAATAATGGAAAAATAGAAATTTTTCGCACACACAGGCACGCACGTAGAGATACCCATGAGTTGGTGATGTTAACTGACTTCAGTCATTGTTGTAAAATCCTAATATTTGACTATAGATAATTTTTTCCAAAATTACCCTAGTCATGTTTCTTACAAAATATAGAGAAAGATATCCCATATGTGATATTTTTATCTTTGCTTTGAACCAGAAAATTAGCTTCTCTTCCATTTTTGCATTTGACACATGTCGCACGTTATTGAAAGAAGTTAATTCTTGTAACGTACTTCAGTATCTGTTTCAGAACTAAAATCTCAAGATAAAAGAAATCTGTCTAGTATTCTCTTGCATTTATCATATTTTCCTTGTTTGTATCACATGATTAGTTTTCTGGGCAAAGATGCAATCAATAGCATTAAAGCAATTACAGTATTCTAACATTTAAACAAGGTAACAACAAAATATGGAGGAAATTATTTGGTATCATTTTGTTGGGAGCTGTTTATTCTGGCATTCTGGAGGAACCTTAAAACAAGTAGATCGCATCTCGTAGTGTAGCGGTTGTACGTGTCGTGTCTAGGTACATCACCAGCAAGCACGACTTCATCTCAGGATGGCTCACAGCAACTGCCCCCTGGTATCCGTGTGCATAATGGCGGGTCGCAAATACAACTGAATCATCGATCCATCTTTCAAACGGATAACAACAGCTTTTTTAGTTCGAATACATTTCAGAAAGTATCATCTACTGTATCTACGCCACCAACGTCACAAACCGGTATGCGTATCAGGCATTTGTCCAATTTTATCTGTAAGACTGATATTGAATATTCAGATACCCAGATAATTCAGTGTGTCTGTACAATAAGTCTATTCCACTAGTTGCAATTCGTTTTACCAATTCACTGAATGTTTGTTGTGAATAATTTTTACGTAGCAAATGTAAAGCAATAATCATGTTATCTCGTAATATGGCAAGGCTTGCTTGTGTTGAGCGACTTTTTGTTGATAACTCTTGCACAGAATAGTTTTCTCTGATTTTGATAGCAATTTCGGACACACCTTGTTCTCATTTTGCTGGCAACACTTTACAAGCATTGCTATCATTTTGCTGTCAAATTTGAACGCACGTTGTTATCTGGGTAATCAAAGTAATTGTATAAAAGCACTATAACTAATTTATTGAATACTAGCATACGATACAGATTTAATTATTTGATTGTGGTATTAATTTTTTAATATGGAAGTACTTTTATGTTTATATTTCTAGGGATTTTAGAAAATAATGACAAAAATTGTTTTATTGAACAGGGAGCACAAATTTAGATTGGATGAGTACGGGATTGGTATCGATACCTGATTCCCTACCTACTGTCCACTCTAGTGAAGATTGGCAAGCTGCGTTTGGATTTCAACCCGAACCTTCTCAGACAAATCTCCCCACACATAAGCCAAGCCCGTCTAGTTCACCAGGTGTCTCTTTCAATCCCGAGGAATTTATTGATGGAGAAGTCTTCACTAATTCGAGATATGCTACTTTGGCTGAAAATGCAACTGTATTTGCTACAAATTTTCTCACAGATTCACCAGCATCGAAGTTTATGGCTGATTTTCAACAAAATTCGTTGAGACAGAGGCTTGTAATGCAGGTAATTATTGTAAATACGAAACATTTGTCTGGTCATTACTTACAGACACTTGCATACATTTGCAGGCGCAACAAAATCAAGAAAATTGTGATTACATAAAACAAAACGGTCAGACGTCGTTGGATGACTTAAATAAACATCATAGTGAAGTAAATACAGAGATAAAGGCTGATGATGATTTGGGTTTCGATCCTTTTCATGAGACTCAAAAAGCATTAGCAGAATTGATGGAAAATGAAATGCTGCAGCACCAGAGACTGTTTCAGCAACAGCAGCAACAACAACAACAGCTAAGAGAACGAGAAGAACAAAGCAGAGTGCAACAACAAAGCCTTGTGAGCTTAGGCCAACAACACTTCCCCCAGGTTAAAAAATCTCAAAGTTTAAACCTTTTTTAACCTAATGAAATATCTCTTGCTTTCATTTCTAACTCTTATGTAACATTAAAAGTTCTTGTTTTTCTCAATATAGGTGGCACACATTGCTCATTTGCAACAACAAGCACAACATATGCAGAACCTTCAAGCATTGCAGCAATCACATTCCCTGTTATCTCGACTTCCACCAAATTTGTTACCGCCTAGCGGTACTCAAAGCCCTGCACCTACGGCAGCTACATCAACCAATCTTGGACAGCGCAGTCGTCTACCACCACCAGGCTTTCCAGGTTCGGCTCCAAATCACATGAACTCCTTTGGTTTGGGTATACCGCGACCGGCTCCCACAAACAATGTTCTTTCCGGTAAATAATAATTAATTTTCGCTAGCGCGTGTCAAATAAAATCGTCACTATCGTCAAATTATCCACGGATACATGCTCCATGTTTTTTCTTTGTTTTTTTTTTCTTCTGTCCCTGTGAATGCATCTATTTTATAGCTGACCCAGATCCTTTTGACTATGAAGAATCAAAATTTTCGGGCAATCAATTTTTAGTTCTGGAAATTGTAGCTGAAAACTATTTGATCATCATTTTCCATCATCGACTCTGAAACAGTCAGAAAGCTGTATACTTGAAGTGATTTTAGATATAAACTGTGACAATAAGATACAGGTATTACCTCTTAACAATAAACTGCTATTTCCATTGTAGTTGTAGATATTTACAATATGGCAAAAATGTACAATGGCATGGACTCGTGTTTGTGTTACAGAGTTGCTTATGTCTGCAGGTAGTAAGATACTGCCATTCATGAGTCACTCATCTGGGGTATTGTTCACTGGTGCCCAAACTCCACAGCAAAATACTTTTCTACCCAATGGTGGCCCGCTACTTCGTTCACAAGGTATAGATTGTCTCTTATTTTGTTCTCTTTCACCTTCTCAACTTTCTAAAAGTAGACATTACGGAATGATGATTTTATAAACAATAAAAAACCATGCTCTTTATTCAGGCGTTGGTAAATGTGCCGGCGATGCTGTGTATAACTTAAAAGATTGGTGCGAAGTGGGCAGTCCACAACAGCAATACCACCAACAGCTTCTACACCAAAAGACAGGGTGGAATAACATCGGACCAAATGCTGACTGGACTTCAATTGATCCAGCTATTGTTAGCTCATCTAGACCAGTTCCTTTCCAGGCGACAGCTACTTGGCAATTCCCTCACGTTCAGTCTCCGCACACATCATCTCATACAACACAACAGGTCTGTTGAAAATCTATAATGTACCGAAAAATGTTGATAACCTTCTGGCTTTCAATAATTACTTTGATATTTTGGCACATAAAATGCTAAACTTAATTAAAAATTGAATCACATACCGTTATTAATCAAAGAAATATTATACTTATCACTTGCCTACTACATTTTGAAATCAATAGAGATTCTTGTAAGTGATCTTATTGACAAATACGTGTACCTGAGTTCGGAATTTAAAAACGATTCGATCATTGTAAGATAAAATGGTATGGTATGTTCTCCAAATGTGTTAAGAGAATAGAAAAATATTCTCAAATACATGAGCTCTCGATTTTCTCTAGTGTATGGTTAGTTTTTCACACCTTGAGTCTATTGAGCTCCAATCTTGGAAAATGACTTTCTTGCAAATATTGAAACATTAATAGGAGCAGAACCAGCCCCAACACTGGGCAATGCAACCACCACCAGGTTTTGCTGCGACATCGTCTTCGGCGCCACATAATGGTCAGCAACCAAACTCAGGGACACAATCGCATTCTAAACTTATTTCTGCTGGATCTGAGATTGAAAGTGAGTTATTATACGATATGTTGTACCTACTAGAAACTAAAATTTCCATTGAGGATAAACCTAGTAACACAACGGTCAGTGGAATCAAATATCATGTCATTAAAGAAGTTTATCACTTGTTGCAGACTTGTAAACATCATGAAAACAGGCGGACATACCAATACCACGCGATACACAGTGCAGGCATCAGAGTGTAAGAAACAGCCAGTGGCTGGTGACGTACCTTTTCTAACTCATGTCTATATCTATTTCCAGAAATATTTGATTTGGCTTCGAGCCAATGTGTATTTGGTAATGCAAAAAATAATAGAAATACTATTTTAGCAATTTTTTTTTCCTGATTTACAAGCATATGTTGATCCACCTTCGGATAAGGTTATATTTAAACAATGTATATTCAAAATTACTGATATTACACCTGAGACATTTTACTGCATATTCTCGAAGGTATTCGAACTAAGTTTAGAAACAGAGATTTCATTTGCGATGATTGTGCAATATTAAAGTGGTGTTTGTATTGACATTATTACAAGCATTTTGAGACTTTCGCATTTCTTTACTAGATCAAAAGTCATTAATAGAGTATAATTCACAAGTTCAAGTCAATAAGGATTGCCAAAAGTGACTCAAAACACTTAGCACAATTACTTTTTCAGCCCATTATAATCAGCAAATTATTCTAGAGCCAGAAAATAGTTGTCATAATTTGAAACAAGCAGTAATATTCGATTTTATTTTGATTATTTATTCACTTTTTTCCGCATTCAACGTGTCTTCAGACAGTTTTAAATTCAAATTCTTGATACAATTTTGACAATGTGAAGAACGTCCACGGCTTTGATTGTGACAAGCCAACAAAGAATCGAAACAGATTATCACCTAGTCAGATTTGCCAATTTCAGTATCAGAGAAAGTTGAAGTATAATAGATTTTTACTATTTCAACAGTGAAAACAGTAAAGAAGGAGCACAATTGAATTGTAAGTTATACGGCACTTATTTCAATCTAAACATTGATGATAATTGATTGTATAGCCATTACAGGAATTGAATAACAGTGTTAGTGAAAGCACTGGCTTATTTGTCGAAGGTTGAAAAAGGGTCACTTATTATATCTGATTTTGTAACACAACATCACATCTTCCAGTGGCGATCTGCATAAGTTCAGTCTGTAATTTAATTTGCTACGTACCTGTCCCTCATTTTCCTGATTTAATATTGAGAGCAGCCTAGTGGTATTTCTGTATTTATTCATGGTTCTAGACATTAATCAAGACTAACTGTTTACATCAAATCTCTCCTACCTTTCCTTCTTCCTGTGAATCCAAAATTATGGCATAATAGATATCAGAGTATGTAGTAGTTATCCAATTTAATCCGCGATTTCACCAATGATCAAGGAAAAGATATAGACAGCTGTGTGTGGTGACATTCGGTGGAGGGCACAGTATGTGTGTATATTGTATATACATTGCATATGTATACTGTACATTTATGTACCGAAAATTTTTAATTTTAAAAAGAATTGTCGAGAAGTTTTGTGAACACGAAACCACAGGGCTATAGTGGACAATATGAAGGAAAATTGATTTTGGAACAATTCACTAGTGATACTTAGTGCCATACTATTAGAATCACGATATTAACTCAAGGTTATCCATTTTGCGAATTTTTACAGAACATAGAAAAATAACCACTACAAATTTATACGATAATTTAAAATTATAAAAAACCAACACTATTCTATATACTTGGGCTTAGACTTGATAAACTTTGACAGCTGATAATCATTGGGCTTATGATTTGAAAATTTTTCCTTGATTTCAAACACTACCCTGTGTTCTCGTTTCTGACAAAACACGCTGAGCATGAAGAGAGAGGTCAAATTGCATTCAAGTTGAGTATTCTGAACGTTAAGGGCAGAAACACAATTTGTATTCGCGATGTACAATTTTCGTTTTGATTCGCTCTATTTGAACCTGGCACACTGGACGTTAAGGACAGTTGTGCAGTATTAAAATCGAGCGAAAACAAAATGAAGACCCCTTAAAAATATGGTATTAAAGAAAAGCACCTAAAAAAAGCAAATGTGTACTTTGGACATGCAAAGATTGGACAGCTGCTGAGCTTTTTCTTTCTACAATCATCCAGCACGGTCCGCAATTTGTATAAAATTATTAAAATAACAAGAGACAGCGTCTAATTATTAATATGATTATAAATTGAAATTACACAATATTGAATGAGCGCGTAGCGATCTTGATGACTAATGTCATGTCGCAAACGAATAGATACACAAGCGAATGAATGAAAAATTGAAATATGATTATTATAAATTTATTGATTGATTTAAAGTAATCGAAAAATATACGATATGCGAGAGCAAAAATTAATCGATTGATTCGAAGTATTTATCAAAGTACCTTTACCCTTGATGAATGAAATTTTGTTCATTTACAGTCACGAATTGTACATACATGTAGATGAAAAACTTATGCTAACTCATAGATCACTATATTCGCTACCATTGTTAGGAACAGTCTTAGGGCAAACTCTTGAAATTGATTATGCAACTATGTTGTAATTTTATTACTGGTGGCGTCTTCTTCCACCAATAAAAGGTAATAAAAGGAATTTGACTTTCGGGAGAAATGTAGACTAGCGGCGGATTTAATAAGATAGAATAACGAATGTTTTCCTGGGATTTATTTTTTGGTAAACTTGAAAAACTAAACACAATTCAAATCTTTATATTGTAAAGGTTTCAAGGATGTTTACAGGCCTTTTAAAAACTTTATTATAATGATTGATATATAAATTTTAACTTCAACAAATTCTTCATTCCCGGCGCTGTACAGAATTGAAAATGATATCTGCACTCTTCTATTCGATTTTCCAAGAATTTTAATAAGTGTAACTGCTTGTTTCAGATGAAAACCGGTTGTTTTATTCATTACAAAATATTGCACACTTTCCTAACAAATATGTTACTAACAAACGGAACCACGTGATTGAACTTTACAAAGGGTTTGAGATTCACCAATTTCATACGTTTTTCAACAGTATCAAATTGCGTAAATCACTTTTAATGTATCGACTTTTAGATACTTGCAGTAGACGAAGTTCTAATTGTGAGCAGCTAAATATTTTGCGGTAGCTACAATAAATTAAGCGATACTCAATCCAGCATTTCAGAACGAATAGATCCTAAAATATATCAACCCGTTCCCTTTAAAATGAAAATATTTACTCAAAATACCATTATTTGAGAAAGAAAAATAAAGAAACACTTTTTGTGGACGATTTCGAAATGATTTGGTATGTTTCAGAACTTTAGTTTGGTTCCAAATTTGCGATTTTCCTGCAGTGTGAGAATAATTCTACAAAATAAATAGCGGGAATCGATTTGTCAGAAAATTTGACCTCTATTTCATATACTTTACAATTATTTAATATGCAGTATATATCGAGAAAATCGTAAATCAAGATTGTACACTATAATGTACAAAAAAGCGAATGGGTTAAATAGTAGGTTTCATACCTAGGGCATAAAATTCAACTTTACGCCCGCAAATGGTGCATATTTGAACGTACTTTATGCCTACTATGACGAAAAATATAGTATTATTTTTATTTTACAGAAATTGTGGGTTATAACTTCACTACCTGTACTAGAAATCGTAACGTACTGTACAATGCTGCGAACTAGCAATTGATCGTATAACATTCGCTTAAAATGTATGTAATATTTCATAATCCTACATTCAGCATCGTTTTATCGCAAAAACAATTCGTAACTTTTTATAAACTGTGCCATAACGGTGCACCCTTTGCTGTAGTATATACTAATAAACTGCACTTGATGCTTCTGTTTTTGTTAGAAAAAATATTTCAATTATTACGGTAAAAACTTATCAATGGAAAATCGGAATGAGTTACAGCTTTCACCCTTACATATAATATTATCTGTATTAATTTTTTGAGTACTAAATCATATATGATTATGGTTATGATTGTCATTAACTATTCAGACCATGTCAAAAAATCGTCGGAATTGTTATATCTTTGAATTCTACTTTTCCAGTGTTGTTCTTTTGCGCCAAGTTTTTTTGATCGTAAGCTTTTTCTAGTAAGTCCCCAAAATGCCACAGGTCTAAGATCACTCTGAACTGCTGTGAACTTCCATCCCATGTGGACACCACAGTTGCATGAAGCTATTGTCCAAGCATACCTGAATAAAACTTTTATTAATTTCACTTGAATTATTTACAGGATTTACCTATGTAGTTGCAAGAGCTGAAGAATGATCTATAGTACTTAGAGATCAAGCAGTTTTATTTAACCGATGAAAAATATTGATTGGCACAAATAAGTATAAGAGCAAATGTTGTACCCCGGAAACCAGCTAAAATCGGTACACGGCTCCTCTCTGCTAAGTACCAGGCCTTGAGCTTTGTATAGAGTCACCGTATCATGAATAATTCCGGCAGGATTACAATAAGCATTTTGCGGCCCTTCTTTACTCATAGGAAATATGTCAGACTGTTTTCCAATGAATTCATTGCATTGGGAACACGTGAAAACTCGGTCCTATATGAATCAAATTAGTATCATTAATTATGGAAAGAATAAGGAAAGTAAATTGTTTGAGACAGAATTAATTCACAGATATCGATTGGAAATTGGTTAGTGATGTTCCATTGGTTAAAATTCTAACTACTCCATATTAATGTACCTTGACCAGATATTTGATCTCCCATTGTAACCTAGGAATGGCACAATTATAGGCCAGTAATAAAATTCTTTCGCTGTCGTCCAGTGGTAGATTTTGAGCAACCCAAAATGATAATTCTGTTGTATCTTCCGGAATACTACTGCCCTCTAAACCAGAATAATTTAATCAACATTGATGTACTCATAAATACTTTGCATAAAGTCCAAATAACCATTTATAAGACAATCATATTCCTGTCAGAGGTTATGATAATTTTTGTCATATGCTAATAGCAAAGAAACTAACGTGTTTCAATGTATTGTAAAAACTGCCTGATTCTGATTGCAAGTATTCTTGAATCGTACTGTCTATAGACCCAGGATGGCCAAGGAGTTGCTACTGCGTCATATCTTTCTAATATTTGCCGTCTTTTTGCTTGATGTTTATTAGTGGGAGGTGTTCTCAGGCGATCCAAGCTGACTAATCGCTCGTCGAATAACGGTGGTCCAAGTGATATTTCTGGTAGTATTTTAACATCAGCAGATATCTTGCCCGAGCCCTTTCATAAGAAAAGTATGTTGTCAATAATGTATCTATGTTGTGAAATCGCCAGAAAACAATTTTATACAAACCGATTGAAGTCAGTAAATCATAGATAGTAAAGATGTTAAATATGACTAATTCGGTAGGGACAAACCTGTATTAGACGCAATATTTTAAAACGTTGTCTCCCCTTTGCTTTCACCCTAAACCCATATGATTGAATTTCTGATTTGTATTGATAAATTTCAGCTGTTGTTCCAATAGGGATCATTTTGTCACGATCCAAGCAAACAACACCAAAAGTTCGATCCTTGTCTATACACTTTTGGAGCATCTCGATAGTATCTCTTCCATGGACAGTTAGTGGCAGTGTTTGACCAGGGAATAAAATGACCGATTGTTTTACTAATAACGGCAGGTTCATATATATACCATCATCCAAAATAGTCCGACCTCTCAGCTCCTCCAAGTTATTTCCCAAATACTGAGAAGGTGAAAAAGATGAAGGTTAAAATTGATGCTGATAAAAATCTTGACGCAAATAAAACATGCAATTATGAGTCGACTCATTCTTGAAAAGAAGTGTTTGTTATTTATTTCATAAGTTTAAAAGTGAGTATGTCTCATTTGCATCACTTCACCGAGTGAGTTGCAGGTAGCGTTAAATCAAACGTGCTATCTGTGGATGGAAGTGACACCACGTCTTCGATGGTTTCATCGGAATCAGATGCTTCCACAATGTATGATGCATCTGTAAAATCATAAATATAGGAAAAACAATTGAAATAGATAACCTGGTAAAAGTGTCTACAACATATTTGAAAGGTATGCAGTGTTACAAAATTCCTAATGCTTTGAAATTTGAAGTAAGAATTGGGACGATCTTAGGTAAAAGTAAAACGTGTTTAAAAGTAAAACGTAGATTAAGGTACATAGATGTAAATATTTTCTACCCGTTCATCGAGTATTCCTTTTGTTTTGAATTTTCAAAAGGACAACAATTATGTTTCATTGCCAGAATTACATTTTCGTCAGTTTGAACTTATTGCAGAATGTCAAGGGGAAATTTTCATGATCAGAAAAATTATTGTTGCATTTACCTGAATTATTCTCTTCAGAAGCACTGGATTCGTCTGTCTCCATTACAAAGTTCATAACTGGGTTCTAAATGTGGTTAACTGTAAATATTTTTGGATAAAATTGGAAAAATCTTGCATTAAATTCAGCAGTTTCATTTACGGCATATACGCCGAATTCTTCACACCGTTTCACTTGTGGTTATGACAAAAAGTGTCAAAAAATTGTTCAGATACTTCAATTGGTTGAAATTTGTATGCTACGAGAATACTAGCCAATCATAATATTCCTCTTTAACGGTATTGATTAGAAAAGCGCGCGTATTTTGACTTCATTAGCTGGATATTAATTATTCTGATTTATGATAGTTTTGTCTTATTCGGGATCATTTTTTCTCATTCTGTAAATCGTTTCTTGAATCATTGTACGCATCAACGCACGATTGGCGTTGCGTATTTTTCGGAAACACAGCGATGATTCTCAGCTGTACGGTAATATGTATGTTCAATGGAGGTATAGACATGCTGCTAAACAGATGTAACCTGTTGTTCCCGGTTCGCGGCAGCGACGTGTTACAAATGTGAAGTAATTGTTCAATAATTAAGTCTCGCGGTGAAAAATACAAATAATTATGAAAGAACTACAGTTAGGAAATGAAGAGTTATCTAGTGGCGTTGAGAAACGAACCTCTAATATCGGTTTAATCTTTGTTGGACTTACTGGTGAGGTTATGTGGCATGATTTATTAGATGACCAAAAACAGATTTACTGCGAGCACAAACCTAGAGACATTATCTGTACTGATATTCTCAGATATTCTTCATACGATTAACCGAAATTAATATTTTCAGGCGGTGCAGCTGTCGCCATCAGTGCAGTATGTCTTCCGTTTGTGAGTCCAGCACTGCGCAAGGTTTGTTTACCGTATGTGCCGGCAACCACTCAGCAAGTTGAAAATGTTCTACGAGCATTGAAGGGGCGCTCAGGAACCTTGGTGGACCTGGGTAGTGGAGACGGACGCATAGTACGTCAATACATGTGATGATTTTTGAAATGAACTAAAATAATTTTTAGAAACAAGAACGTGCGTCCTATTTTTATCAAAATTATGATTTTATTCCATGTGGATCTAGTTCAGATACAATCGTTATTTGCCCTAACCACCTGTAGTTTAACGATAAAAATAATTTTGTAAAGTAGTAAAATTTGGGAATATATTAATTGTAGTTATTTTTAAAAATAAATCTATTCCTGTACATGGATGCTTGCTTCAGGTTTTCGCAGCTGCAAAAAATGGATTTAAGGCAGATGGTATCGAATTAAATCCATGGCTCATAGCGTACTCACGATTTACCGCTATAATGCGAGGATTATCATCAAGAGTCACCTTTTTTAGAAAAGATCTTTGGAAATTTAATTTGGAAAAGTACGATAACGTTGTTATATTTGGAGTGCAGCAAATGGTAAGTGTATATATAATCATTTAATTTGCACATAAAATAATTTTTTGATTGCATGCAAATTGCATGCATTGATTGCATTTTTTTGATCCATCTTGCCTTATGTGTCATATATTTAACTTCAAATAAAAACCGTTATACTTACCTTAAATTTTGTTGCGAGGCTTGTATAGAGCTCGATTACGAGACTGAAGCTAGCAGCTAGAAGTATTAGCCAAACGTTCTAATATTCTTTCGAATACCGTAGTGACGTCCAAAAATAAAAATTTTGTCATATGCCTTGAACTCCCATTGTTTTTATAGAATTACAAGCATGAAACTGAACTGCATCTTTCTATTTCCAGCAAGTTTAAGACGTTTCGCTTCTAACTCTGGCTGCTAGTTTCAGCTTCACCATAGCTCCACTCTTATTTGCAAGCTGTTATCTTATAATAACATCAATGAATGACAATGAATTGAAAATTTAATGTTATGAAATTTCTGTACAGATGGACGAAGTGGAAGAGAAATTTAACTCAGAACTAAAGAGAGATAGTTTGATAGTAGCTTGTCGTTTTCCATTACCCAACTTGGAACCTGTTGCAATATTCGGACATGGGGTTGATACTGTTTGGGTCTACAAAAGTGCAGCTTCACCAAAGTGAGTTTAGATACATTATACTTAATATGTAGATAACTTTAATATCGCAACAAATGAGGAGAGGGTAATAAAAAATATCTTTTTTTTTTTGCAATAGTCAAATTTTTTTTCAACGAATTTATATACATATGTATATATGTGTGTACACACACACACGCGCGCGCGCGCGCACACACACACAAAATAAAATTGAAAAAAAAAATTTTCCGTGTTATTTAAATGGAAAATAAAGAAATGGATAGAGGCAAACCTTATTATTGATATTAAAGCTCATATTGGCGCTAAAATTTTTATTTTTAGGTATACTATCAATTTTTGGACACCATAAGAAAAACAAAATAAATTCGTCTTTTTTTGAAACACCCTAATATACATATATATATATACATTGTGATAATAATGTACCAAAAATGTTTTATTAAATTCTTGATACTTACAAACAAGTCAATTAATAATCACAGAAATTGTTATATTTAAAATTGTTCCATGATTCTACACAGTAACTGTGGCATATAATGACACATGGGTAAGAGAGGTTCTGATGAAAACTACCTAGCTCAGAGAGACATTTCAGAGATGCAGATAGAAAAGGCATGACACGCTGTATGGGTTTAAAAAACGTAACTTAGTTCCCCGGACATACAATTTTTAAACACATCTCCAACATACGTACTTTGAATTCTGTATGTGGAATTATGTATTTTTCAGCAGCCACATTGAGATACAATTTTTCTATTTGTTTCTCTGATTGTGAAACATATATTTTTCGTTTGCATCTGTTAATAAAAAACGTGATATTTGAAGATTGCATATACTAACTGTGGTAGTGTATCGGATAATTCTCATAATTTCTAACAAAAATCCGAATTTGAAATTTAAACGAGCTTACAAAATAAAGTTCCTAGTAACCAACTGTCAGAAATTTGACAATAAAGAAATATTTGAGTGGTGAAATAGCGTATTAAGATGATTGCTTACATATTCTTTATTTAAAAGACGTATTAGGTAGTTAAAAATATTACATATTATAAACTGAATCGCACAATGTGTCCTTAAAATGAAAATACAATCACAACTGAATTCGCAAACTGTAGTTAGTCTTCACTGATGAGAAATTGTGCTGCGAGATTAGATACACCAATAATTGGTATGGTCAAATGTAAAATGGCTGATATCATTGTCATTTTACCTTGTTTGTACATAGACATTAGGTGCAATAGACTAGGTAAAGTGAAAACGTAAATGAAACCGCTCATTGCACCTGTGTATCTGATTATTGTACCTACCCGTGGCATAAATATAGCGAACAAAACACAGATTAGTACCGTTACGATATTTACAATCAAAACATAGCTTTTGGTACAGTTGGAAGTTTTAAATATAGCCGATAATATTTGAATACGCAACATATACGCTATTAGTGGATACACGGTCAATAACTGGAAGAATAAAACAACTCGGGCGCCTATGGTCAAACCATCCCATTTTTGGAAGTTGTTCAATAAGTTCTAAAATCAAACCATGATTAATGTTTACATTTCAAGAACTATCAAGTCATATTGATTAGGTAATGTCATGTCATGATCTTTATGATAACATATTTCGTTATTTCAAAGGGAAAGGAGTACTTACATCTTCGATGCATGATTTGGCCAATGGAAAGCAAACATAGAACATAATTCCGATTAAAATGTAGGTGCATATAACCAAAATATAAGCTATGGTCAGATCTCTTCCCTGAAAGCAGTGAAAAAATTTTTTTGTCATACCACTCAACACAAGCAAGTCGTTGCGCATTAACAGTTTTTATATCCTCATATTAATCACTTTGTCTGTGTAAACATGACATTATCTGTAAATCTGCTGTGATTACTGTACAGTTTTTGTCAGGGCAGATTTGTTGTATGTCTTTCACATCAAAGTACTTACATTGTTCTTTTGATTTTCATTGTTCTGCATTATAGTGATGATAATGTTGTGTATGAAAAATGATAGCGCGAGCATACCAGATAATGCAGGAAAAGTTGGTCTCAGTTCCCAACTACTTTCCCATGCCTTATTGTCCATATTAATACCCCAGGAGGTCGACTTCACAATGACAAACACAATCAAATAAAGAATTGATACTGTACCTATCAAAAGTAAAAACATGTCAGATGAAATGAATTCGCCATTACAGTAAAATGATGCGATTCTAATAGATGCAATAGTTCCAAGTAAAAGTTGTGTCCATGTATTACATCATGCCAATGGTGAACACTGGATCCTGTCTCAATCCCTTTCTGGTTAATTACTTCACTCTTATTTATTTAATGTACTTCCTCTTACCAAGTGAATTGAATTTCATGAAGAAAGTTGCACTGCTGAAGTTGAGCAAAGGGAATATAAGTATAGCCAAAACTATAGGCACTGTTTTATACAAGTCCCAGAGTGGTCCCATGTTATCATATGAATGGTCGTGGAGGTTGCTATCATTGTACAATCCTTGTTTTGGGCACAAAACTGTATAAGAAGAAAAATTTCCATTTAACCTATGAAGATGTCTTTATTCAATTGAATTTTACGAAATATATTTAATTATAAAAATAGAATTTAAAGAAATGCACCTTCTGTTGCATGAGATTCGTTTGTAAATGGTGGGTGTATTGGCAGTCCTGCAATAATATCTGTAACAGGTGGAAAATGATTAGTAATTGGCAACATAAAGATTTAGAAAAGAATCATAATCATGTCGTTGATTGAACAACAATGGCTGTGATTCAAAATAATCATTTTCATTACAGACCGTATAAAAAGTTCACTGAATAGTACAAGAAGTTTGACATTAAAACCCAGTATGCAATATTTGCTCCTAGCATAACTGTAATGCTAAAAGTTTTGGCAATATATTCTGCCCAGGAGCCCAGTAGAGTTCGACTGAGTGCAGTAACTTCTCCGTTATCTCCTGCTCCTACAATGCAATATAGTCATTGATGGACAAGTTACACCGACTTCTTTAAGCTCAATTGCATTTTAAGTTTTTATCTCAAAATTTTACCGTGATACTTGTGGACTTGGAGTAACCTGTATGCTGTATAAAGGCAAAGACCTCCCATAGCTAACATAAGTCCTATTCCAGGAATTAATCCTGCCATTGCTATACCCCATGGCATAGTTAACAATGAGGAACCTAGAATGGTATTCCATATTGAAAATCTGAAAAATATTATTATCAATCTGAATATCCATAATTTGTAACATGGTAATCATTCTTTTTTTCTTTATAGTATAACATATAGTATTACTCGAAACATGAACTATCAAGACTAATAATGTCGAAAGTGCGGATCGTGGGTGTAAATATGACAAATATAGGTTATTATGCTGGTATAGGTATATCTTTTGTACGAACGCGTTCGTGTGCTTGACTGGTTAGAGAAGGGTATCCACCCTAGCAGGGGGCAGTGAACTGACTAGACAGTTGCCTAGGCAACAGACGAAGCAATACCCCTTACTATACTACAGTCTCGCAAGTTTCCCATTCAAATAATGTGTAAAACTTCTATCCACAGTCTGCTTACAATAGTATAGGTGATGTGATATTTGGCAGGGGTTTATATGCGTGTATCTAGGTAACTAAAGCAGCCAGTGAATTGTACTCCCTCTGCAAAGCTACGTACAAGCATTTTTAGAATATGCAGAAATTGTCAGAAACATTTTTTTTTACGCATTAAAATCCATCCATTTTTTATTGTTATTAAATAACGTGTGGCAATAATTTCGCGTATAAGTGTTAAAATTTGCGATAGTTAATTTGAAGAAAGAACTTGATATTCAATTCCCATTATCTATACCATGTGCACTGATGTGATATTTTCATATTCTGAGTGATTGTAAAAGCAAAAGGAAAAATGTCTGAACTGCTTACAAGTATTATTTTTTAAATTCTTTGCGTAGATTTTTCATAAAATGTTTGGTGAAAATACGATATTTGTGGTTTTCTAATCGTATTATGAAAGTTGTTTCAAATTTCCTTCAACGGATTACACTGCATTTCATACCGTGATTCTAGTGTTTAATCCTATTTAAAGTATCACAAAGTGAAGGTAAAAATCTCTAGCTATGTAAAAAATAATGTCCTTATCTCTGTTTTAATGCTTCTATTGCAAACACCATCTTATATTGTTTTACACTGTCTTCAAGATTAGCAATGTAAGTTAATCTCTTTCCTTAATGGTTTTATCAGTCGTCAACATTTCAGTGTTGTGTCAAGGTTATTAAACGCTAGAAATGAACCATAAGCATATTATGCAACTGTAATATACGCATTAAGCTTTGTGTTTTGTTCTTTTGTGCTTCAATCAAATACGAGAAATATTTTATCATTGATTTTTCATGAAATTTTACTTCAGGACACCCGTCAAATTTTTATTTGTGTAAAATTCATCATTAGACATAATACATATTCATACAAATAACATGCCGTTGAGGAAAATTTTAGAAATTTCCTATATTTGTAAAATAAGTGACACCCTGTATACTCTGCCAGTGATTCTGATGAAACATTTGTTGATTCATACATCAGCTAAAGTTATACTGATAGAGGTCTATAAAATAATGAATAAAACAGCAACAATACTTATTTATTGCATATGTGTATGAAATCAAAGCCTGTTATATTTGCTGTAGTCCGTAATCAGTGTGAAAAAATATTTTCCCGTATTTATTCATAGTCGTTAGACTCTGAAATATTGAATATTATAAAAAAAATTCCTACCACAATAGCAACATTTTTCGCGAGAATTACCAGCTATAGTTCACTTAAGTCAGGAATGGACGGTACTAAAAAGAGATTGACTATGGATTTAACAATTTAATGCAGTGAACGTTGCCGTTGGCACCTGGGCAATGTTAAAACATTTTTGGCAGATAAAGTACACGAGATTGTTAACATGAGTTAAAAGTTTATCACTCATCAAAATGATACGGTTTTATTTGCACTGTATGTTATGGGCTTACATTGTCACTAAAGAGCTCTGTGTTCGCTTTGTGGACTTGGAAGTGATTGGCGGAGGATCCTGTATTAAGGGTAAAGGTCCGGGCAAAAAACCTCGACCAACTTCTTTTATGATTGGTCGTGTGCCACCGTCTTTACAAATTGAATCATCTATGACCTATAGAATTTGATTTTTATCAATAACTCAATTAAACAGATGAATTTTTTTGTCAAGTAAATAGAATCTTTGAAAGACTACAAATATGAGAACTTGAAAGGTTAAAAATGTGGTTGTACTCTTAAGTTGATTTCATTTTCCTTGATTTCTTACCAGGTCTGACAATGAGTTGTGAATTTGGTAATATCCTTCCCGGCTATACGGTGGTGGTGGTGAAATATTTGTTTGGTGCGATGTTATCAATGGACTATCGTGTGCTAAAAGAGGTACTCTTCTTGGTAATATTGCCATGGAGTTAAAATTTGAAGTTGCCGCACTACCATATCTATAAACATTTATAGCATTTTTTCTATAATACGATTATCAAATGTCACAAGTAGTTACTCGCAGTAGAAATGAAGCAACACAAAGTAGAAGGATCAAAAACCATATTATAAACATTGCCAATAAAATAGATGTCTTCTGATGTGACTGTGATAACTTCATACGAATGTTACCTGGGAGAATCTGCAATAGGACTGAAGTCTAAGTCACTAGTATCAGAGTCATGAAAAATCATAGGTGAGAAGCTCATATGAGTTCCAGAGCTTAGTAAGGGTGCACTTTCAGATCCACTGTCTTGTGGTGGAGATGTGTCACTTACACTCCACGCACGTCTTGGTTTTCGCTCGTACATACCTGTTTTATTTTTATAATTCATCAAGACTTCGCATCATTTTGTTAAATTGAATTGTATCAACAGATGAAATTCTTATCACATTCTTCCATTAAAAATTTCTTTCAATCAGCGATGTTAGCAATCAAATTTCTGTATTTCTATTGTCTACCTTGCCGTTGTTTAGCTGTTTCATTTTCACCGGAGAGTGTAGCGTGTGATAATAAAGATTCAAGACCTGCTTCTAACTTTGCTACTTCAGCTTGTCTTTTTGGTTTCATTTTTCTCCTAATAGAAAATTTGCATGAAATTGCGTCGAATCATCTGTTATTCATATAACAAGTACTTTTTAATAATTGCATTTATTACCAAGTAGTAGTAAATCCCTAGCGAATAATATTTGCTATGTAAAATGATAATAGACCAATAATGCTTTATACATACCAGCTCTTGAATTCTAGTTGCTTTTCGTCACTGATATGGGATTATATCGGTAGTAGCAAATATGTAATATCTTGTTCTCGTTATAAAAATGATTTAACATAAGAAGGTCGCCTAAATGATAGTAAGTTCAATTCTCGCAGAGTATGAAAATACACATTTTGTGAATACTTTTTTTCTTCACAAGCTATTATTGTTTCAAACTTTTACGTTGTTTCTATGTTATATGCAGTAATTTATTCGGTGTTCTACTAATAATTATTTACAACTGACAATTGTACGAAAACATTTACACACCTTATATTTTTTTTGTATTGCTACAAGTACTTGGTTTAAATTTTTATCGGCTTTCATTAGTATGTACGCAGTCATATTTGAATTTATTTTATTACCGCAAGTATGATATGTGTTATGCTATCCCGTTGGGTGAAAAAATAACTTGGTATTATTTGGTGGATTTTAAATATTTGAACCAAGTACTGTCCTTGTTACTGTATGAATCGTACTTCCTGACTAAAGGTTTAACTCGGACTGATTTACTCGCAGAACTTCAGCTCTATGCTTTCTACAGCATGTGATTATATCTGGGTTTTGTGACGTAATAAGTATCATCCCCTCTGCTGGTCATTATCTCCTTTTTCGTTCACAACTGCTGAGCAACAGAAAAACTTATTTAATTACTAAACGATAGAAGTATAACATTTGACTTATTAATAGGTTTTGCCAAAAATAAAATTCTATGAAGTCGGTAGCTAAAGATGTGATATAATTAATTTGAAAGTTTATCATTTACTATCAACTAAATTGGATTTACACATGTTTCTATGAACTTATCATACGATTTTGCTTGCACTATCTAAACGGAATTTTTTCATCAAATTAAATTCACCATTAAACAATTTTTATGGCATCTCACTGTGGCGTAAATATGCTGTACTGAGTTAAATTCCATTAATTGCTAGTCAGTACGACTATTTTTAACAACTTCTTAAAAAACAATCTTATTTATCTTATTTATTTCCATATATAGCATGAGCCAAGACAATCGCAGTTCACCTTAATTCTGTTTTGGCTAAATAAAGTATCGCTTTTTCATGCAGCACAGAAACCACGAGAGACTATGTGTTATTTAAATGCCGATAACAATTTCACATCCTCATTAATGAGACGATAGGAATCCTTTTGCAATATAAAACATCTAAAGGTTGCGCAATATTGTATTACCTTTTTATTTATTTATTCACGTTTCACGGTTTCTATAAATTAAGTTTGTATTAGTTAAGGCTTATGGAATGATTTTATTGTACATGAGTAGCAACTGTTAGAATTATAGGTCAAACTGTTTCATCTTTCGTTTTGTATTTTTGACGTCAGATTATTATCAAAAGATTGCTTTCTCGAAGTTTCGTCAACCTTGTGATCGAGATCCACTGTTACAAAATAGAGCGTTATTATCTCTCCCCACGCGTAATACAGTCAAGGTAGACAGTTATCAAGTTTCTCACCGAGTATACGATTCTACTAAATTTTATGTTAGTAGCAGATTGACCCACATTAGGCTCGATGAATTTATAGAGATGATTTAGATAGCTATATCCAGCTGGCGGAAACGTGCAGACTTTATATCGACCTTGAACATATTGTTACAAATATCAAGTATTGATAACTCAGAGTTCACGGCTAAATTTTTCCAAACATGTCCTTGCAAATATAACGATAACTATAATTAACATGTGTGATACGTTGCAATTTAAACTTGATACGAAAATCAGGTCAAATTTTTTAGCAGAAATATATTTAAGGATAATCATTGCCATTGTCATTCCAGTCCTGTATAGCATGAAAAAAGTGATTTGAAACGTCTGGAACCGGACGCCAACAGTTGAAAATTCCATTGTGACATGTTCCAAACAATTTTCTGCTGTATTGTCTTATTTGTTATTTTGAGGTATCTGCTTTGTAAACATAGATATTTCACATTGAAGCGAATAGTTATATGTTTACTCCTATATTTGTGTTGACTCCAAAATCAATCGGTTATCTACATTATTATTTGTGTACTATATGCACATACCGCCGAGGCATAAACAAAATTCATACTTATTGCAGGTGTCACAGTATAGTTAATAAAATTCTGAGAATGCGGAGTAATGTAACAGTCACAGAATTGTAGAACAATGCATTTGTCGAATACGGTAATGTAGAGTGAGAGTTGTTAATTATTCTTAGGAAAGTAAAAGTAGTGCTATTCAAAAACGGATAAAATCTCAAAGACATTTTCATGAAAGCTATAGTGAAGTATGTATAAGGAAGTTTTTCACGAATGCCCAGATAGATTAATGCGTTGCAACTTCTTTTTCGAATTACGAAAATTCTTTACCGAATAATTAAGAAGTGGAAGAGAATAACTTACAATGAGTAGGTATCGAGACAGGGTGTAACATTGTATTTTTATTTCTCGTTTTTGTAAATTTACTATTACAACCTTCCAGCAGTTATTAAACTTAAATATTGCTCAATAATCAAATCTAGTTCAGAAATACATGCACACATGCAAATAACATAAGGTTGTACATTTCTTCTTCGCTTTTTCTACGTACCAAAAATACAGTACAAAATAAAATAGTTAAATTGAACTGTAATCTCTAATTCCGCGCAACAGTAGAGACGAGGATAAAAGTAGTAAGTAGCTCTGTAAAATCCGAATTAAAAATTCTCGAGACGAAAATATCTTTTAGCCGTACTATCGTGATGAAAAAAGTAGCATATGCAACTTGATAAATGAATCGATTTGTTTCTAATTTTTTTCATGCCGGGAGTGAGCGACTCTTGCGCTTGCGAAAATTATTCTGGTATGTATATTCCGGAGCTGCGAACGATATCATATGTATGTATGATCAGTGCGATAACCGTGGCTCCGTCCATGAGTCCGTGGCGATAGCAGTTGACACGATGCCTGAAGGCGAATGTTTTCCGAGTGAGTAATACACGGGTTGTCGGATCCATGCCCTTGTGTGTCATTGGCAGATAAAATTTAGTCTGCTAGCAACCGCGGTGACGGGACTGGCGGTCGATTCTACCGAACATTTTTTGGGCTCGGTATTTAATCGTATATTTACAATTGTTGTTTAACATCGAATCGCACCGTTGTATATTTGACCATCGAACATTGTTACATTAAAAAAAATATTATGCCCGGGAATATTTCAAGCGTAAGCGTACCCACGAAGGTTCACGAGGGTCAAAAGCCGGGTACTTCGGGTCTACGAAAAGCCGTCAAAGTCTTCACACAGGAGCATTATACTGAAAATTTTATCCAATCAATTTTGGAAGCTCTTGGCGATCGTTTGACCGGGTGCACGCTGGTCGTCGGCGGTGACGGCCGATATTACGGCAAGGAGGCCGTTGCAAAAATCATAAGAATCGCTGCAGCTAACGGGGTATGTCAAATTAATTAGTTGCCCTGTTATTAATTAATATTCTCTGTTCGTCATGTATATGTGTGTGTGTATATATATATATATGTATGTATGTATGTATATATATATATATATACATGCACACGTAAAAGTGACGTGATTTCACAGCTTTGCATCTCAATGCATGTCATGTATGAGTGCTTCGCTGCCTAGGCAAGGGGGGGGCTGTAATAATACGTTCCTTTATTCAATTTGTACAGTGTAGTTGAGATGAGATAAAAATTCAGAAATGGTTACTCTAGTTCTTTTTTTTTTTGCTAAGAACGTAAAAATTACAGCATAACACATGTATAATGAGTTTTAGAAGTCATGCTGTAAGGTACTACAAATTGTGAATACACACGTGTAGTTCATACTATGAAATTTACGTGTGTATAAAGTGACACGATAACGTAGGCTATACCTATATACATACAGATATCGTATATCCATACCACAGTATTGTCTTTGCCTATCAGCTATTGATAAAGATCTAATACTGCGGTCATTAAGATTATTAAAACAGGCGTGGGCCACTATGAGCTAGCACTTTTTACTTAATTACGAAATAATTATCTATGTATTTACCTACAGTTTTGTTATATAAGTTAGGTTTACGATTATATTTCGAATACCTAGATTTCTTACTAAAAAGAAAACTTGTAATTCTGATGTAAAATTTGTATTACAATTGTAAACTTGTGCAAGTATTGATATAATAGATATTAGAGTTCTAACTGTTTATTATCTTTCGACTCATTTTGATTTTCATCCGAATATTTCTTTTTAATTTATTTTTCAATATTTTGAAACTACTTCTCAGCAAATTATTGTTTATACATACTACGCAGATGAGTTCATATTTTTCAAAAAGTTTGTCAATTCGATTACATTTACCAAAAATTGTATTTGACATTTTATATTTGATAGGAAGGAAATTAAATCACAAGTCTTGAATTATTCTTGTATGACCTTCAATAAATTGTAAACGGAGAAATCTATAGCAACTGACTGAATAATTAAAGTGAGAATTGTTTTTCAATAGGTAGGCAAGTTGATAGTAGGACAGAATGGAATCCTATCAACTCCGGCTGTTTCGGCTATTATTCGCAAGTACAAAACTCTAGGGGGAATTCTTTTAACCGCATCACACAACCCTGGTGGTCCAGATGCTGATTTTGGAATAAAGTTCAATTGTGAAAACGGCGGACCTGCACCTGATGCTGTTACCAACAAAATTTATGACATAACCAAAACTTTGAAAAGCTACAAAATTGCTTCAGGGATCAACGTTGATATATCTAAAATTCAGAGTACGAATATAGAAGTCGATGGAAGAAATTTTACTGTCGATGTTATTGACTCTGTCAACGATTACGTTGAACTGATGAAGAGCATTTTTGATTTCGCCGCTCTTAAGAAACTTATCCAAGGCAGCACGGAACGATCTGCTTTTCAAGTTCTTATCAACTCAATGAGTGGCGGTAAGATATAGTTGCTGATGAAAATTTGTTAACCTACAGCTGAATTTACAGTGTGGAATAACGTACGAAAAACTGTCCTAATCTGTCATAGTAAAATGACTGATCAATAACATCACTGCTATACATCATTAATTTTACATTCAATGTCTTACTAGTCACTGGGCCATATGTAAAACGGATATTTATCGACGAATTGGGCGCAGCTGAAGCAAACACAGTAAATATCATTCCATTGGAAGACTTTGGTGGACTTCATCCTGATCCTAACTTGACTTACGCAGTAGATCTTGTGAATACTGTTAAAAACGGCCCTTACGATCTTGGAGCAGCCTTTGATGGCGATGGAGATAGAAACATGGCAAGTTTTTGAAATCATACATGTGAGGCGCCTCATTTTAAATTTTTAGAATAGATGCAGCTCAGCTGGTCGTTAGGCGCCGCCTCAGGGCAAATGTAATCAGTGAGTTATCAGACTACATTGAAGTAACGTCAATATTGGTGGTTCAATATTAGCGATAAATAAGAAAATAAATAATACTCTACAGTAAAAAGGTTCTATACACCTGATCACTTGTCTAACTAGCCATGCGGCGGTGCTCACTGTTCAATTAATTTCCTTTTATTTGTGAGGTTTAATGTAACTTACCTTGTATTTCAAATAACAGTGTCTAGAAGTTTGTAAATATTATGATTTTTTTTCACATAATTAGTATAGTGAATAGCAGTATTTATGTTGGTTGCGTGTATTATTCAACAAATTTGAATGCATTTTTAGATAATAGGCAAGAAGGCCTTCTTTGTCAATCCGTCAGATTCGTTGGCAGTCATAGCTGCGAATTTGGATTCTATTCCATACTTTAAAAAGACAGGTGTAAGAGGTTACGCTCGATCTATGCCTACAAGTGGTGCTGTTGATCGAGTAGCTGCAGCAACTGGTGTTGAATTCTTTGAAGTGCCAACAGGATGGAAGTATTTTGGTGAGTGAAAACATCTCTTATGTGAAATTTGATTCTACAGTTACTTGAAAACAGTATTTTGAATCAAATGAAACGATGATTGGAATTTGGAATGGTTAATTAAACGTTTTATACTGTGGACAGGCAATCTAATGGATGCAGGAAGACTTTCTTTATGTGGTGAGGAAAGTTTTGGAACTGGTTCCGACCATATTCGCGAAAAAGATGGAGTTTGGGCATGTCTTGCTTGGCTCAGCATTATTGCACACTCAGGTAAATCTGTCGAGGAAATTCTGCAAGCACATTGGACCAAGTATGGTAGAAACTTTTTTACAAGGTATGTCTTTATATAGTAAACATGAAGATCGAAATATCTGTCACTTTAACGAAATATTGATCAGCCCCTCAAACAAAACACCGTTTTCAAATATCCCATTACAGTCTGTCAAAATATCTATCTCATCATTGGTCACATTATAGGTTACTGCTGGTACATGTTGTTTGAACGGAAAATCATGACTTTTTCAAAATATTTTCCTTCCCATATGAATTTCGAGTTAGTTGCATACGGAAAACCAATTTAACAACCCAAAAGACGAACGATTCATGAAATTTTATATTTCAATTGATCTCCATGATTCACTTTACAGATATGATTACGAAAATTGTGCATCTGACGCTGCAAATAAAATGATGCTCGAACTTGAACAGCATATTAGCAATCCAAGTTTCAAAGGAACAAAACTTACAAATGTGGACAAGTCGTATGTTGTTAAACATGCTGACAATTACGCGTACAAGGATCCAATTGATGGAAGTGTTGCTCAGAAACAGGTTTGGACATATGATGTACTAGTAGGTAGTGTTATGAATTCAAGTGCGCTCTGAAATCCATGTGCTTCTCTGAGAAGATTATATATTGATGCACCAAAATTAATTACTAAATATGATGAGTTGAAACCACCCTTCATAATTATTTTCAACTCCTCTACAGGGTCTGCGAGTGTTGTTTGAAGATGGTTCTCGAGTGATCTTTCGTTTATCTGGAACAGGTAGTTCTGGAGCTACAATCCGTCTTTATGTTGAAAGTTATGAGTCTGACCCAACAACTTACAACGAAGATCCCCAAAAAATTCTTGCTCCGCTTCTAAATATTGCTCTTCAATTGAGTAAACTCCAGGAGCACACTGGACGTAACGCTCCAACTGTCATCACATAAAACTTATTAGCTAGTCCACATTCGTCTACAGTACCTAGCACTTTTCATCGCAGCAGTATGTATAGTATATTTAATTATACAAATTTTGTGTTAGACGTACAATGCATATTTGAATAGTTTTAATTTTATCAAAAAAAATTCTGAATTAAAGTTCAATATGATAAAAGAAGGTCCGATTTTACCAGAGACTCGATCATAAACTTCTTTACCGAACTTCTCACCGCAGAATGCAACCTTTGTGATATTTACAATGCCAAATACACCTCTTCAATTTATATCGTATACTCGATTATGCAGAATTGCAATGAAATGCATAATACTGTTTGATAAAAGAGGATGCTTTCTACAAGATTATTACAGCTAACAACCATGTTGCAATTAGATTGAAATAGAATTTAAAAGTTGTTTTCCTCAAAATGTTCTTATTCCAAAAAAAAAGCAATAATGTAGTGATTAACATGAGGAAATTTTACATACAGGAAGTAAGTGTTATATAGCTTTAGATATTTGAGTTGTCATCTGAAAAAAAATTTGTCTGAAAAGTAATATTGCTGCTCAACTTTTTTTTCACTTTTACACGAATTTTTCATGTACAAGAAGCATCTCAATTTTATCCATGAGAATGCTGCAATTAAAATATTATATTCTCAAACTTTGCCGATACTTAAAATTTATATATTCTGAATAATAGATTTTTATAGTCCGATTATATATGTTCTTAACATAAATCACTTACTCGAAAAGCACAGTTTATGATAAAAGAATGATGGTTTAAATTTACTCCGAAAGATAAAGACGCTTTACTACATTACTTTACATTCTCGTACAAATAAATTGCGGAGTAATGGTAGGGATGATTTTTAATCGTCGAAAAATCAATGTCATTGGCTGTCTGTAAGTTTTGACATACCAACAGTATCACTTACTTACATGAACCTGAAAAGGGGTAACTTTTCAAGTGTCCAAGTAATAAAACAAAAACGCTGAATACATTCAGTTAAAAATTCGCTTTAGAACTAAATTGAACAATGCGGTCTAATATTATTAGTTTATATTACCGTTAACTTAACTGTACAGAAAATAACGACACAGTTATCATAGATCGATAGATATCTATTGTGATCATATCAATACGAATTACTTTTAGTATTTAAAAATTGCAACTTGAGATATAACTTGATATTGCTGTTTACCAGCTCTACAAGTTATTCAATGTAATAATTTACGACATAATTGTCAAATCATCAATGTGAACAAATATCAGTGCCTGAACATGAATTTGAAATTTATCGAACGACAAAAACCAGCTCTTCGTGGCAAATAATGAGTTCCTCACAATTTTTACCGCAGGGGTTCAATACAGCTTACCTTTTAGTATTCAGAATGAAAAACATTCTTACCATTCTAATCATTAATACTTAACAGTATATCAACATGCATACACTACATTCTGACATGATCTGCTGTTCTGGTATATCGACATAAATTGCTCAGTGATGAAAAATCTATCAAGCCAACGATTGAAATGGGTAGTTTGCTTATTTCTTTTCATATGCTTTAGATGCTCAACACTATTTTTACAATTATATATAATTTTATTTTTTTTAAACATCCACGAGACAATTACGAACTTAGGTACCTATGATATTTCATCACGTTTTTCTATCAATCAGTAACTTGCTAGTAAAGTGAATTTATTCTGCATACAATTTGTATTTCCTTATCAATTACTGCTTGCATTATATATATTCAGTTAATTTGTATGGGAAACTTTAGTCAGTGCATGGATGTGCGGAATACTAGTAATTTTTCAAAGATCTAGGAAAAATGATAAAATTGAAATTTTCAATTTTCTATGAAGTTTGAAAAAATGACCCTCCACACCGCTAAGGTTGGACATAGTTTTGAAAATAAGAGATATCTATAAGTTTGTTATGAAAATGTGATGGTGATGTAAAATTAACAATGACATCATTTTGTTTGTGATGTCTCGTGTCTCTTCATACAAAACTATACATAGAGTAAGTTATACTAAACAGTTTAATACTAAAAGTATTTCAAGAAATGTGAATGTCAGTATGACATTCACCGAAAAATTGCGAAATAAATTTAATTGGTATGGCAATGTACATTACAACGAAGTGTACAAACAAAAAACCAACTATCTACAGTTTTAAAATTCCACTGAATACAGCGTTAAGTAATCGTAAAGAAAAAACAATTTTATGATAATTAAAGAGGTTTAATGGTAATCAGTTTATACGAGTATAATCGCAGATAGAAATATTCTTAGTTCACTTTTTGCTTTTATTAATTGTTGCTTCAGCTAATGGAAAATAAGTAAAAAAAAAACACAAAAAAAATGTATATATACATTCATGTAACATACTAATGGGATCTATATTGCTTGTATAAATGTGAGGTTAGTCTTTTTCTTTCTTAAAAGTTTTTTTCAAACAATTTTGTTTTAGCGCTAAGTATTTGACAACAAAGTAATATATGTCCTTTAATGATGTAGTGTTAATAGCTTGTGTAGTTTGCAACTATCATTTCATTGTGTCAAAATTCGATTTGTAAAGGACTGTAGGTTTTGATAAGAGATGAAGAATCCTAGAGAAAAACGTCGTTTTCAAGTACAATGGCCAATTTGACATAGCAGATTTTTGATTAGTTTTCATCTTCGGTCTTGATTAATTTTTTTGTGTTTTCTTTTTTGTTTTGTTTTTGCAAACGACGTTTTCAGGTGGGTCTGAAATTTTTTGAGATTATGCGTCTGGAAGATTCCAATGGAATTCTGTAAATAATCGATGATGAGCGGGAGGATACTTGGGGACCTGAGGCGACACAAGCTCCCATCCGACTAAAACCTCCATGTCACAATTCAATATGCACGTAGTTGTCTTGGAAAGTATTTAACCTTTTAACTGCCACTGTAGCATATTTGCTACAATGATGAAACCGTTATTTTTACAAATATCTACTTCAATTCAATTTAAAAATCCTGAACGAATTGGAAAATTAGTAACGCACTCTAAAGAAAGTTTTCACTGAATAATTTCATTTGAAAAACTTTTTATTTAGGCATGAAATTAGAAAAACTATTTTTAAAAAGTGTAATTTTTCAAATATGTTGATTGAGAAAAATTTGAAGTGGTTGAGAAAAATGATTTTTTTCAACGGCAAAGACGTCTGGCCGTTAAAGCGACAAACGTCTGTGTTCTATTTTCTGTTGAGCTCAAAATTAAGAGGTGCCCTAATCATGTAATTGTACCTATGTTCAAATAACCCGTAGAAGTAATCGTGATAATTTTCCATCTTATGTAACTTTGTAATGGAAAGTTTTGAAGTTTCCAAAGATATAATAGAGTATTATGAAGCTTAATTTAAAAATTCAGAATTATTTACTGCTATTCAGAAATTGTGGTTTGTTTTTGACCCTGTAACTTGCTACTGATTGTGGGAAAACAATTGGAAATTGGCAATGCTCTCTTTTCAATATTATGATAGTATTTTGCCACGAAGTCATGTCAGATATATGAGCTTCTCGCCTTAAGTCTAATTCTCCAACTCCAAAGTTGGTCTGTTGACCTGTGGAATCTTGACCTGAAAAAATGACTATCTTTTCATTAATCACTCTCATCTCTATGTATAGATTTGTAACTGCACCGTAATTACAGCTTCAAAAATATTGTCATGTCACGCAGGAAACTGAAAACATGTAAGATCTGAAAATGAATTGATAGACGTTCTAAATCCATATTGTTGTCGATATATATTATTTTTTATCTATATAAATTGTTCATTAGATATGTGACATGGTCTCAGGTCGTGATGTGGTAGCTGTGTCACAAGAGACCAGCGATGACTGCCGATTGTACTATAAAACATAAACATATAACATTTGTACTATAGTAATTACTATCTAAGAGTTTTCGAGTGAATGCCTAAAGCTATACGTGTTATTATCCCTAATGTGAACTTATTTTCTGTTTAACTAGATGTACAAACTACTCTTTCTCCACCCAATTCATTTAATTACATTAGTAGACTCTCGTATTCCATTTGTTACTAAGATTTTGTCATGATACAAAGTTGTTATATTAGTGCATTTATCAAGTCAAAATATTAGGCAAAATGGAATGTGCATTTGATATGATTCGTAATGTCTATGAATAATTTATTACTAATTTTTATTCAGATCTATTTGTTTCAATTTCATTGTAAAAGGTTGAAATTGAATACAGACGATATGTCCAATCTTGGTAAATTGCTTTGTAAATTGCTTAAATATTGCTTCGCTTCCATGTCGGTGAATGTTAAATCAAACTCGTACTATTATTTCATTAGCATGCACGTACATAGTATCGTATCATGCTGATCATCCTGATTCTACTATTGTTACATACCCTAAGTACCTTTAATAACGGTGGAAGATATAATTAGAGGCTATGATTGCTGATTAACCATCTACTTGGTACATTTGTGGAATCTTCATTTATACATCGCAAATAGATGTTGAAGTTCCATGTACGATGTAGAGGGAAAAAATCTAACTAGACTGTTTAAAATTACTTGGGATTCGAACACTGGAGCACTGATTTTTTTCGTTTCTTATTCTACAAAGTGAGTGATGAGAAGAGAAGTTGTAATCCAGCAATCACACTTAACAGAAAAAGTGAGATCATGTCAGAATAATATATAACTTTAATTATGAGATGTGAAATACTTGAAACTTTGAGGTTTCTAAGTACATTATTATAGACTGGGTATCTCCATGCGTATATCCTGACAATATTGGTTGTTATTATCAAGTATTGAATATGTACTGTGAGCAGGATCCTCTTACTAAGTGGCGAACAACAATTTTTTCTGGTTCACCTTTTTAGCGTGGAGGGTCTCTCGATTTGTGAAGTTACTTTTTCTTATTCATGCAAACCTGATGAAATCTCAGCTGCTGTATATTATTTCACACAATTCCCCTAACTCATATCCGACTGATTGTTGAAATATTTCGATGATGATTAGTGATAATTATATGCCCAGGAATGAAGCCAACGGAATGTGTACAGTGGAGAGTTATAAATCACGCAAGGTCAGAATATTTTAACAAAGTAGTATGTCTAATTACTGTATGTTTTTATAATATACTTGGTACATTTTTTTGCAAACCAGAATAACGTAGTGATTATAAATTGGAATTCCTTGGTAAGTGTTTTTATGCGGTAGTGAACATCTGTGATTTCTTAATTGATGGTAATGGTCGTATCACAAGAAATTCAACTTCTTTGTTGAGTATTTTATTGTTATTATTGCTACACATTAGACGCCGTTGAATTTTGGAGAATAAAGACATCACGTATATAGATGCCACATGTTAAGTAATTGATAATTTTTTAAGATTTACCGACACAAGAAATTTAACACCCGAGGTGCGTCACCATTTATTGAATGAGTACTTTGCAAAGACTACTGTTGGCGGTACGCTTTTTAGCGTTGTAGATTAGCGACCATTCATTTAACGATGGGAACGTTTCTGCCGAACTAAAATAATAAAAAAAATTCTTTTTCCTCTCAGTTAAAAATATTGATTTTTGCAGAATGCTACGATGACTTGTTCGATACATGTTTTCGGATGGTTCACGGAAAAATGAATGCGATCAGCTGTAATCCGTTGCAACAATCGATTTGCAAAAATAAACCGGCAACCACAGAAAGTTTCTCGTATGTTTGCAGTTCATTCTACGTTCTGATTGTGTTTGTTAATTTGCTTGGGATCCAATTAGTCGGAAAAACCTTCCATAGATCGATTGTAGGATAAAAAGTTTTTGAGTACCAAAGCTGCAAAACGAACGTTAATTAATTCGAATTTTTTCAGAAATTTTTTTGCTGATTTCGAACAGCATTGCAATAAAATTTATCTGAACCAAAGAAAACTCTAAGCGAATCCACGCCTGCGTTTTCCATATCCCCAAAATAGTAGCGCCTTCCGACACGAAACAAGTTTTTGGAACTCATTTTCGAAGTGCACGGATGATAAATGCATGTCGGCAAACGACTTTATTCTGTCGTATTTTGCATCACGAATGCAGTACATATTTACCACAGCAAAATGCCATTATAATAGTTGTAACTGAACAAATCACAAACATCAACGATTGATATTACTTGGCATGGCAGTAAGATAAAATAATTGACAACTTTTATGAGCTCGCAATCACTGGAAACTTTCTGCAAAACATTGTCTCTCGGTTTTAAGCATCTATGAAATATTGAAATTTTATTTTATCAACATGTTCGCAATTTTTTGTTTCTATATATGGCAAATTATCCAGTTGAACATGGTCCGAGGCTAAATGGCTAAGGTGCTTGGCTGTGCAGCACTCGACCAACCAAGAAAGCCATCCTATAACCTGCGGCCATGAATGCATAGTGGTTGCAGTTTTTAGCGAAGATTTGGTCATCTGCCCCGGATAGCTTCTAGGCAATTCTTAGCAGTTCTTCGAGATAATTTACAATCGTTAACGGATATGTAACACTTAACAGTTTGACCAATAGATTCGAAATTTTGACAGATACTGGCAATGTTATCCTACGTGCCTTCTCGGCCGACGGTGATCTTCGCATGTTGCTGCTAAATGGTGGACACAAAGATCTCACAGTACTACCGCCTTGACTAGTATTTAGAGTGACTGCATTTTGTTGGGGAGTCGCCGATCCATATTGAGAGGGATGGATTCTCGCTGTAGATAAACGATTTGAAGACAAATGGTTTTACGGATTTTTGATGAACGCTCAAATTATTGGTTTTCGTGATTCTAGTAGATTTTAGCTGTGCGTAACGCATGGTAAAAATGTTTCGTTGAATCGAATACCTCGCTGTTTTAAACTCCATTAACTGGGGATATCACGTTAACCTTTAGAGGGCCGGTCTGGTTCTTTGAAGAGTCAACAGATAACTCGGACTCTCCACCAGACGTGTTGACTATTTATATGCATAAATTATAACTTTAAAAAATGTCGAATTTCAAGGGAAAAATGTCGGCACTCCAGAGGTTAAACAACACACGCCAAATACGCTACCGCTTGCGGTGGTGTGTAAACGAGCACATGTGATTCATTCAATTTCAATAAATATATGTTATTGATGATTATTTATCGTTATTTTCTTGTACAATTTAGGCCCGAATCCTTCAACAATAATCGAAATTTGAAGTCAGTTCAGCCTATCTCCAATCTATGCATAAAAAATGAAACGCCGCGTAAAGTGTGTCGGAGGAAACAGGCGTTATTCATCTCAGGATTTATTGGATTGGGTTGTATATACACTTATTTGACCATTGTGCAAATTTTATGATTTTCTTTTTGTGAGCGATTGTGAGTACGTGACCCACTCTAATGTCACTAATAGTTAATACATGTGCCAGATATTGAGTACATCTTGGACTTGTCCTTCTTTATGGTCGCCTGAGGTGTGACTAGAAGAAACGTACGTGTGGGCACAGCGTGAAGATCCATACACGTACGCATCTTTTTTGAATTCCACATGCGCAATTGTGTAGCATAGCTTTTGTATAAGTCTCCCGATGTCTTCATTTTTCGACTATTTTGTATGCAAAAAATTTAAAATCCTAATATCGATTTAAAAGAGGAATTATGGATTAATTGGATCCTTCGGAATGCGAGAAAGACCAACAACTGAGAAAATGTGGAAAAATGTGGAGAAATATTCTGTTTTGCGACTGTAAGTTTAGACCCGCAGCGCGGAACGATTCTAGACTGAAAAAATTCAGAGTAACTGTAATAGTTAACGCAGTGTCCTGATTTGAAGACCTAAAAAGGTGATTGTCGGCGATTTTTTTTTTGATGGGGAGAAAAAGAAAGATGCTTCTTAAAACTTCGAGTGTATTTTAACACATTTGAAAGGTACAAGCAAAAATTTTTATCATCCAACTGTCGCAGAACGGCATCGTTATCAGCTGGCCCGTTAACTTAAAAAAATATCTTTAGTCAACGGCTGACCATCGAAGGGCCTAGCCGCTTGAGTCTGGAATTGGCAGGAAAGATAAAGTGCGTATTTCTTGTCTGAAATGTAGAAACTAAAATCATTTGACATCATATCATATCATATATCATACATCATACATCATACATCTTACTTAGTATTAAAGTTCGGATGTTCAGAAAGTGACGTCACCCAAAATTTTTTTTCTCCTGACGTCATCGATGTAGAATCAGCTAGCCGAATTCCTCAGTTTGGAAACAACCGCGCAGTAGAGCGGACGTACGAGAATGGCGCTCCGCAGATTTCGAGTACCGAGTTCTCTACTTCCTGATCCTGCGCTCCAGGTCCGCTACCTGGTGCAACTCGACTTCCAGGACGAGCGCTCTGTAGTTTCTGCGTTCAAGGTCTACTACCTGGTGGAACTTGACTTCCAGGACAAGCGCTTCGTAGCTTCTGCACTCCAGATCCGCTACCTGGTGAAACTCGAGTTCAGGAACAAGCGCTCCGTGGTTCTTGCGCTCCAGATCCGCTACCTGGTGAAACTCGACTTCCAGGACGAGCGCTCCGTAGTTTCTGCGCTCAAGTTCTACTACCTGGTGGAACTTGACTTCCAGGACAAGCGCTCCACGGTTCCTGCCCTCCACGTCCGCGACCCGGTGAATCTCGACTCTCGGTGGACGAGGAGGACGAGGATTTCTGCACGGTGAGTAATACATTTCTATAATATTTAATGGCAATGGTGATTTTATTCTATCTAGAATTTTTTGAACTTATCATGTTTATAATAAATTATGTCAATTCATTTTTCGCGCAACCCCAAATTCAGTAGCTATCATTGTACGAGTAAAATATCTATAACTTTTTATAATTTTCTCAATATTCTTGGTCAGATTTGTCAGTAAAAAAATAACATTAATCCTTACACATTATTTTTGATGTGTTCTAATACTGAAAATATTTATTAGTACTCGAGGTATGACCCGAGGTGGTTGGCGGTGGTCGTTAGAGGTGGTTGGCGGTGGTTAGAGGTTATCGGAGGTGGTTGGGGGTAGTTGCGGGTGATCGAGGTGGACGAGGAGGAGGACGAGGAAGACGAGGAGAACAAGGGGAACAAGGAGGACGAGGATTTGTGCTCGGTGAGTAAAACATTTTTATAATATTTGATGGCAATTGTAATTATATTTCATCTAAATTTTTTTACACTTGTCTTGTTTACAATAAATTATTTCAATTCATTTTTCGCGCACGCACAAATTCAGTAACTATGAATGCGCCAATAGAAGTTATTGTATTATCAATTAATAAATTAATTATATTAATCCTCACACAATATTTTAAAGTGTTCTTATACTGCAAATATGTATTACTGTTCAAGGCATAACCCGAGGTGGTTATCGATGGTCGTTGGAGGTGGTTGACGGTGGCTGGCGGTAATAGAAGGTGGCTGGAAAAGAAGGAGAAGGCGATAGAGGAGAACGAAAAGGACGAGGACGAAGACGAGAAGGAGGACTAGGTGAACGAGGAGAACGGAGGTGGTCGAAGGTAGTAGGGGGTGGTAGGCAGGAGTAGTAAGATTAGGAAAAGGAATAGGACTGGGAGTAGGTGTAAAAGTAGGATTAGAAGTGTTAGGTGTTGCAGTAGGAGTTGGAGTAGAAGTAGAAGTAGAATTAGGAGAAGTAGGAGGTAGCCTTACTTTTTCTTCATTTTTGGAGCCAAAAGTTTTTGGAGTTTACTTCTTAAGAAACGATTTGAGTTATAGGGCCCGGTATGGAAATTATGTGAGGAGTAAAATCAAGTGTAACACGAAAATTTGAGGCGTTATAGAAACAGACAAACATATATATTGAACGTGCAAAAGAATGAGATGGAATACATTACACAGCGTATCCTATACTCGGGGTCTCCTCTTTGTGCAGTGCAGCGGTGCTTCGTAGTCTCACTGTATAGTCACTACCTTTGGTCTGGGAGTTGAATGTGTGCGCATGTTTGTACGTGTGTGTTGTGTGCCTGCGTATGAATTTATAAGACGTGACGTTATCCCGTCAAAATATTTGAAAATATGGAAGAAATTGATTTAGATGATAATGAAGAAGAATCCGAAAAACACATGGATGCTGTTAATTCGTAAGCTTATCGTTTACATTTATGAATAATATACATTTCAAATACAAACAACTAAATCTTTTATTTAGTGTTTTTATTATTTTTGATTAAGTGATTTAATATATTTTATATTCATGTATTATTTCCATTACTTATATTAACCCTTAGCAGCACACATTTTTCCGTACTTACTATCGACTTGAATTTTGTTCTTAAGGGTTTTTGGGGTCGCTGATTACGAATCTGCACTCAAAATTTTAGAATTCAAGATGGCGGATTCAATATGGCGGACCAAACGTGCAAAAACTCGTTTGACGAGAGCGAAAGTGGGTACCCGGGGGTTTTCAGGGTCGTTGATTACGAATCCGCACTCAAAAGTTAGGAATTCAAGATATCGGATACAATATGGCGGACGGAAGATGTGAAAAGTCGTTTGACGGGAACGAAAGTTGGTACTCAGGGGTTTTTGCAGTGACTTACTACGAACATGCACTCAAAATGTGAAAATTTTTGAAGTTATATAAATAATCCAGTTAATTACAGATATATGATTGTTTCTCTTATCATTTTGAAAAATGCGTTCATTTATTCTCTTTTTCTATAAGATATGTATCATAATTATCGTTCGTGAGAAGTAAAATCCAGTCGTGCGTTGGAGCTGCCACACACTTTTCTTGATCTCAGATTCGATTTGAATGACCCTTACCTGACTAATTGGACCTTCAGGAACTCAGAAAAGGCAGCCAGATTAGCATTGGACCAACAGGAGAAAAATAGCGAGCGAAAAAGCACCTGCTGAAAAATGTCGAAAACACAGGTTCTCGTTTTAAATGATCCTTATCCGACCAATTGGACCTTCGGGAACCCAGAAATCGCAGCGAAAAGAGCGTAGGACCAACAGGAGTGAAATGGCGAGCGAGAAGGCACCTGCTGGAAAATGTCTTAAACACAGGTTCTCGTTTTTCGGCTGTAACTTGTGGTGCGTTGATCGCAGCGTATTGGGACTGTGCCCAATCGATTTCTCCCGCAAAATTACGTCAGAATAGTGCCACGAATAATCAATTTCAGCACTTTTTAAAATTGCGAAAATTTTCGCCAAAAATGGAAAGGGGTTAGCCTTACTTTTTTTTTGGGCAAAAAACTTCTGGTCTCAGATTTGATTTAAATGGCCCTTATCTGACCAATTGGACCCTCAGGAACTCAGAAATCGCAGCAAAAAGAGCGTAGGACCAACAGGAGAGAAATGGCGAGCGAAAAAGCACCTGCTGAAAAATGTCGAAAATCCAGGTTCTGGTTTTTTGGCTGTAACTTGTGATGCGTTGATCGCAGCGTATTGGGACCACGCTCAATCGATTTCTCCCGCAAAATTACGTCAGAATAGTGCCACAAATAATCAATTACAGCACTTTTGAAAATCGCGAAAATTTTCGTCAAAAATGGTAAGGGGTTAGCCTTACTTTTTTTTTGGGCAAAAAACTTTTGGTCTCAGATTTGATTCAAGTGACCCTTATCTGACCAATTGGACCCTCAGGAACTCAGAAATCGCAGCGAAAAGAGCGTAGGACCAACAGAAGAGAAATGGCGAGCGAAAAAGCACCTGCTGAAAAATGTCGAAAATTGAGGTTTTGGTTTTTTGGCTGCAACTTTTGATGCGTTGATCCCAGCGTATTGGAACTGCACCCGATCGATTTCTCTCGCAAAATTACGTCGGAATAGTACCACAAATAATCGATTCCAGCACTTTTGAAATTCGCGAAAATTTTCGCCAAAAATGGAAAGGGGTTAGCCTTACTTTTTTTTTGGGCAAAAAACTTTTGGTCTCAGATTTGATTTAAATGGCCCTTATCTGACCAATTGGACCCTCAGGAACTCAGAAATCGCAGCGAAAAGAGCGTAGGACCTACAGGAGAGAAATGGCGAGCGAAAAAGCACCTGCTGAAAAATGTCGAAAATTGTGGTTTTGGTTTTTTGGCTGTAACTTTTGATGCGTTGATCCCAGCGTATTGGAACTGCACCTAATCGATTTTTCTCGCAAAATTACGTCGCAATAGTGCCACAAATAATCAATTCTAGCACTTTTGAAAATCGCGAAAATTTTCGCCAAAAATGGAAAGGGGTAAGCCTTACTTATTTTTTGGGCAAAAAACTTTTGGTCTCAGATTCGATTCAAATGACCCTTATCTGACCAATTGGACCCTCAGGAACTCAGAAATCGCAGCGAAAAGAGCGTAGGACCAACAGGAGAGTAATGGCGAGCGAAAAAGCACCTGCTGAAAAATGTCGAAAATTCAGGTTCTGGTTTTTTGGCTGTAACTTGTGATGCGTTGATCGCAGCGTATTGTGACTACGCCCAATCGATTTCTCCCGCAAAATTACGTCAGAATAGTGCCACAAATAATCAATTCCAGCACTTTTGAAAATCGCGAAAATTTTCGCCAAAAATGGAAAGGGGTTAGCCTTACTTTTTTTTTGGGCAAAAAACTTTTGGTCCCAGATTCGATTCATCTGACCCTTATCTGACCAATTGGACCCTCAGGAACTCAGAAATCGCAGCGAAAAGAGCGTAGGACCAACAGGAGAGTAATGGCGAGCGAAAAAGCACCTGCTGAAAAATGTCGAAAATTCAGGTTCTGGTTTTTTGGCTGTAACTTGTGATGCGTTGATCGCAGCGTATTGTGACTACGCCCAATCGATTTCTCCCGCAAAATTACGTCAGAATAGTGCCACAAATAATCAATTCCAGCACTTTTGAAAATCGCGAAAATTTTCGCCAAAAATGGAAAGGGGTTAGCCTTACTTTTTTTTTGGGCAAAAAACTTTTGGTCCCAGATTCGATTCATCTGACCCTTATCTGACCAATTGGACCCTCAGGAACTCAGAAATCGCAGCGAAAAGAGCGTAGGACCAACAGGAGAGTAATGGCGAGCGAAAAAGCACCTGCTGAAAAATGTCGAAAATTCAGGTTCTGGTTTTTTGGCTGTAACTTGTGATGCGTTGATCGCAGCGTATTGTGACTACGCCCAATCGATTTCTCCCGCAAAATTACGTCAGAATAGTGCCACAAATAATCAATTCCAGCACTTTTGAAAATCGCGAAAATTTTCGCCAAAAATGGAAAGGGGTTAGCCTTACTTTTTTTTTGGGCAAAAAACTTTTGGTCCCAGATTCGATTCATCTGACCCTTATCTGACCAATTGGACCCTCAGGAACTCAGAAATCGCAGCGAAAAGAGCGTAGGACCAACAGGAGAGAAATGGCGAGCGAAAAAGCACCTGCTGAAAAATGTCGAAAATTCAGGTTCTGGTTTTTTGGCTGTAACTTGTGATGCGTTGATCGCAGCGTATTGGAACTGCGCCCAATCGATTTCTCTCGCAAAATCACGTCGAAATAGTGCCACAAATAATTAATTCCAGCACTTTTGAAGATCGCGAAAATTTTCGCCAGAAATGGAAAGGGGTTAGCCTTACTTATTTTTTGGGCAAAAAACTTTTGGTCTCAGAATTCATTCAAGTGACCCTTATCTGACCAATTGGACCCTCAGGAACTCAGAAATCGCAGCGAAAAGAGCGTAGGACCAACGGGAGAGAAATGGCGAGCGAAAAAGCACCTGCTGAAAAATGTCGAAAATTCAGGTTCTGGTTTTTTGGCTGTAACTTGTGATGCGTTGATCGCAGCGTATTGGGACTACGCCTAATCGATTTCTCCCGCAAAATTACGTCAGAATAGTGCCACAAATAATCAATTTCAGCACTTTTGAAAATCGCGAAAATTTTCGCCAAAAATGGAAAGGGGTTAGCCTTACTTTTTTTTTTGGGCAAAAAACTTTTGGTCTCAGATTCGATTCAACTGACCCTTATCTGACCAATTGGACCCTCAGGAACTCAGAAATCGCAGCGAAAAGAGCGTAGGACCAACAGGAGAGAAATGGCGAGCGAAAAAGCACCTGCTGAAAAATGTCGAAAATTCAGGTTCTGGTTTTTTGGCTGTAACTTGTGATGCGTTGATCGCAGCGTATTGGAACTGCGCCCAATCGATTTCTCTCGCAAAATTACGTCTAAATAGTGCCACAAATAATTAATTCCAGCACTTTTGAAGATCGCGAAAATTTTCGCCAGAAATGGAAAGGGGTTAGCCTTACTTATTTTTTGGGCAAAAAACTTTTGGTCTCAGATTCGATTCAAATGACCCTTATCTGACCAATTGGACCCTCGGGAACTCAGAAATCGCAGCGAAAAGAGCGTAGGACCAACAGGAGAGTAATGGCGAGCGAAAAAGCACCTGCTGAAAAATGTCGAAAATTCAGGTTCTGGTTTTTTGGCTGTAACTTGTGATGCGTTGATCGCAGCGTATTGGGACTACGCCCAATCGATTTCTCCCGCAAAATTTCGTCAGAATAGTGCCACAAATAATCAATTCAAGCACTTTTGAAAATCGCGAAAATTTTCGCCAAAAATGGAAAGGGGTTAGCCTTACTTTTTTTTCGGGCAAAAAACTTTTGGTCTCAGATTTGATTTAAATGGCCCTTATGTGACCAATTGGACCCTCAGGAACTCAGAAATCGCAGCGAAAAGAGCGTAGGACCAACAGGAGAGAAATGGCGAGCGAAAAAGCACCTGCTGAAATATGTCGAAAATTGTGGTTTTGGTTTTTTGGCTGTAACTTTTGATGCGTTGATCCCAGCGTATTGGAACTGCACCTAATCGATTTTTCTCGCAAAATTACGTCGCAATAGTGCCACAATGAATCATTTCCAGCTCTTTTGAAAATAGCGAAAATTTTCGCCAAAAATGGAGAGGGGTTAGCCTTACTTTTTTTTTGGGCAAAAAACTTTTGGTCTCAGATTTGATTCAAATGACCCTTATCTGACCAATTGGACCCTCAGGAACTCAGAAATCGCAGCGAAAAGAGCGTAGGACCAACAGGAGAGAAATGGCGAGCGAAAAAGCACCTGCTGAAAAATGTCGAAAATTGTGGTTTTGGTTTTTTGGCTGTAACTTGTGATGCGTTGATCGCAGCGTATTGAAACTGCGCCCAATCGATTTCTCTCGCAAAATTACGTCTAAATAGTGCCACAACTAATTAATTCCAGCACTTTTGAAGATCGCGAAAATTTTCGCCAGAAATGGAAAGGGGTTAGCCTTACTTATTTTTTGGGCAAAAAACTTTTGGTCTCAGATTCGATTCAAATGACCCTTATCTGACCAATTGGACCCTCAGGAACTCAGAAATCGCAGCGAAAAGAGCGTAGGACCAACGGAAGAGAAATGGCGAGCGAAAAAGCACCTGCTGAAAAATGTCGAAAATTCAGGTTCTGGTTTTTTGGCTGTAACTTGTGATGCGTTGATCGCAGCGTATTGGAACTGCGCCCAATCGATTTCTCTCGCAAAATTACGTCTAAATAGTGCCACAAATAATTAAATCCAGCACTTTTGAAGATCGCGAAAATTTTCGCCAGAAATGGAAAGGGGTTAGCCTTACTTATTTTTTGGGCAAAAAACTTTTGGTCTCAGATTTGATTTAACTGACCCTTATCTGACCAATTGGACCCTCAGGAACTCAGAAATCGCAGCGAAAAGAGCGTAGGACCAACAGGAGAGAAATGGCGAGCGAAAAAGCACCTGCTGAAAAATGTCGAAAATTGTGGTTTTGGTTTTTTGGCTGTAACTTGTGATGCGTTGATCGCAGCGTATTGGAACTGCGCCCAATCGATTTCTCTCGCAAAATTACGTCGAAATAGTGCCACAAATAATTAATTCCAGCACTTTTGAAAATCGCGAAAATTTTCGCCAAAAATGGAAAGGGGTTAGCCTTACTTTTTTTTTGGGCAAAAATTTTTTGGTCTCAGATTCGATTCAACTGACCCTTATCTGACCAATTGGACCCTCAGGAACTCAGAAATCGCAGCGAAAAGAGCGTAGGACCAACAGGAGAGAAATGGCGAGCGAAAAAGCACCTGCTGAAAAATGTCGAAAATTCAGGTTCTGGTTTTTTGGCTGTAACTTGTGATGCGTTGATCGCAGCGTATTGGAACTGCGCCCAATCGATTTCTCTCGCAAAATTACGTCTAAATAGTGCCACAAATAATTAAATCCAGCACTTTGGAAGATCGCGAAAATTTTCGCCAGAAATGGAAAGGGGTTAGCCTTACTTATTTTTTGGGCAAAAAACTTTTGGTCTCAGATTTGATTCAAGTGACCCTTATCTGACCTATTGGACCCTCAGGAACTCAGAAATCGCAGCGAAAAGAGCGTAGGACCAACGGGAGAGAAATGGCGAGCGAAAAAGCACCTGCTGAAAAATGTCGAAAATTGTGGTTTTGGTTTTTTGGCTGTAACTTTTGATGCGTTGATCCCAGCGTATTGGAACTGCACCTAATCGATTTTTCTCGCAAAATTACGTCGCAATAGTGCCACAAATAATCAATTCTAGCACTTTTGAAAATCGCGAAAATTTTCGCCAAAAATGGAAAGGGGTAAGCCTTACTTATTTTTTGGGCAAAAAACTTTTGGTCTCAGATTCGATTCAAATGACCCTTATCTGACCAATTGGACCCTCAGGAACTCAGAAATCGCAGCGAAAAGAGCGTAGGACCAACAGGAGAGTAATGGCGAGCGAAAAAGCACCTGCTGAAAAATGTCGAAAATTCAGGTTCTGGTTTTTTGGCTGTAACTTGTGATGCGTCGATCGCAGCGTATTGTGACTACGCCCAATCGATTTCTCCCGCAAAATTACGTCAGAATAGTGCCACAAATAATCAATTCCAGCACTTTTGAAAATCGCGAAAATTTTCGCCAAAAATGGAAAGGGGTTAGCCTTACTTTTTTTTTGGGCAAAAAACTTTTGGTCTCAGATTCGATTCAAATGACCCTTATCTGACCAATTGGACCCTCAGGAACTCAGAAATCGCAGCGAAAAGAGCGTAGGACCAACAGGAGAGTAATGGCGAGCGAAAAAGCACCTGCTGAAAAATGTCGAAAATTCAGGTTCTGGTTTTTTGGCTGTAACTTGTGATGCGTTGATCGCAGCGTATTGTGACTACGCCCAATCGATTTCTCCCGCAAAATTACGTCAGAATAGTGCCACAAATAATCAATTCCAGCACTTTTGAAAATCGCGAAAATTTTCGCCAAAAATGGAAAGGGGTTAGCCTTACTTATTTTTTGGGCAAAAAACTTTTGGTCTCAGATTCGATTCAAATGACCCTTATCTGACCAATTGGACCCTCAGGAACTCAGAAATCGCAGCGAAAAGAGCGTAGGACCAACGGAAGAGAAATGGCGAGCGAAAAAGCACCTGCTGAAAAATGTCGAAAATTCAGGTTCTGGTTTTTTGGCTGTAACTTGTGATGCGTTGATCGCAGCGTATTGGAACTGCGCCCGATCGATTTCTCTCGCAAAATTACGTCTAAATAGTGCCACAAATAATTAAATCCAGCACTTTTGAAGATCGCGAAAATTTTCGCCAGAAATGGAAAGGGGTTAGCCTTACTTATTTTTTGGGCAAAAAACTTTTGGTCTCAGAATTCATTCAAGTGACCCTTATCTGACCAATTGGACCCTCAGGAACTCAGAAATCGCAGCGAAAAGAGCGTAGGACCAACGGGAGAGAAATGGCGAGCGAAAAAGCACCTGCTGAAAAATGTCGAAAATTCAGGTTCTGGTTTTTTGGCTGTAACTTGTGATGCGTTGATCGCAGCGTATTGGGACTACGCCTAATCGATTTCTCCCGCAAAATTACGTCAGAATAGTGCCACAAATAATCAATTTCAGCACTTTTGAAAATCGCGAAAATTTTCGCCAAAAATGGAAAGGGGTCAGCCTTACTTTTTTTTTTGGGCAAAAAACTTTTGGTCTCAGATTCGATTCAACTGACCCTTATCTGACCAATTGTACCCTCAGGAACTCAGAAATCGCAGCGAAAAGAGCGTAGGACCAACAGGAGAGAAATGGCGAGCGAAAAAGCACCTGCTGAAAAATGTCGAAAATTGTGGTTTTGGTTTTTTGGCTGTAACTTGTGATGCGTTGATCGCAGCGTATTGGAACTGCGCCCAATCGATTTCTCTCGCAAAATTACGTCGAAATAGTGCCACAAATAATTAATTCCAGCACTTTTGAAAATCGCGAAAATTTTCGCCAAAAATGGAAAGGGGTTAGCCTTACTTTTTTTTTGGGCAAAAAACTTTTGGTCTCAGATTCGATTCAACTGACCCTTATCTGACCAATTGGACCCTCAGGAACTCAGAAATCGCAGCGAAAAGAGCGTAGGACCAACAGGAGAGAAATGGCGAGCGAAAAAGCACCTGCTGAAAAATGTCGAAAATTCAGGTTCTGGTTTTTTGGCTGTAACTTGTGATGCGTTGATCGCAGCGTATTGGAACTGCGCCCAATCGATTTCTCTCGCAAAATTACGTCTAAATAGTGCCACAAATAATTAATTCCAGCACTTTTGAAGATCGCGAAAATTTTCGCCAGAAATGGAAAGGGGTTAGCCTTACTTATTTTTTGGGCAAAAAACTTTTGGTCTCAGATTCGATTCAAATGACCCTTATCTGACCAATTGGACCCTCAGGAACTCAGAAATCGCAGCGAAAAGAGCGTAGGACCAACAGGAGAGTAATGGCGAGCGAAAAAGCACCTGCTGAAAAATGTCGAAAATTCAGGTTCTGGTTTTTTGGCTGTAACTTGTGATGCGTTGATCGCAGCGTATTGGGACTACGCCCAATCGATTTCTCCCGCAAAATTTCGTCAGAATAGTGCCACAAATAATCAATTCAAGCACTTTTGAAAATCGCGAAAATTTTCGCCAAAAATGGAAAGGGGTTAGCCTTACTTTTTTTTCGGGCAAAAAACTTTTGGTCCCAGATTTGATTTAAATGGCCCTGATGTGACCAATTGGACCCTCAGGAACTCAGAAATCGCAGCGAAAAGAGCGTAGGACCAACAGGAGAGAAATGGCGAGCGAAAAAGCACCTGCTGAAATATGTCGAAAATTGTGGTTTTGGTTTTTTGGCTGTAACTTTTGATGCGTTGATCCCAGCGTATTGGAACTGCACCTAATCGATTTTTCTCGCAAAATTACGTCGCAATAGTGCCACAATGAATCATTTCCAGCTCTTTTGAAAATAGCGAAAATTTTCGCCAAAAATGGAGAGGGGTTAGCCTTACTTTTTTTTTGGGCAAAAAACTTTTGGTCTCAGATTCGATTCAAATGACCCTTATCTGACCAATTGGACCCTCAGGAACTCAGAAATCGCAGCGAAAAGAGCGTAGGACCAACGGAAGAGAAATGGCGAGCGAAAAAGCACCTGCTGAAAAATGTCGAAAATTCAGGTTCTGGTTTTTTGGCTGTAACTTGTGATGCGTTGATCGCAGCGTATTGGAACTGCGCCCAATCGATTTCTCTCGCAAAATTACGTCTAAATAGTGCCACAACTAATTAATTCCAGCACTTTTGAAGATCGCGAAAATTTTCGCCAGAAATGGAAAGGGGTTAGCCTTACTTATTTTTTGGGCAAAAAACTTTTGGTCTCAGATTCGATTCAAATGACCCTTATCTGACCAATTGGACCCTCAGGAACTCAGAAATCGCAGCGAAAAGAGCGTAGGACCAACGGAAGAGAAATGGCGAGCGAAAAAGCACCTGCTGAAAAATGTCGAAAATTCAGGTTCTGGTTTTTTGGCTGTAACTTGTGATGCGTTGATCGCAGCGTATTGGAACTGCGCCCAATCGATTTCTCTCGCAAAATTACGTCTAAATAGTGCCACAAATAATTAAATCCAGCACTTTTGAAGATCGCGAAAATTTTCGCCAGAAATGGAAAGGGGTTAGCCTTACTTATTTTTTGGGCAAAAAACTTTTGGTCTCAGATTTGATTTAACTGACCCTTATCTGACCAATTGGACCCTCAGGAACTCAGAAATCGCAGCGAAAAGAGCGTAGGACCAACAGGAGAGAAATGGCGAGCGAAAAAGCACCTGCTGAAAAATGTCGAAAATTGTGGTTTTGGTTTTTTGGCTGTAACTTGTGATGCGTTGATCGCAGCGTATTGGAACTGCGCCCAATCGATTTCTCTCGCAAAATTACGTCGAAATAGTGCCACAAATAATTAATTCCAGCACTTTTGAAAATCGCGAAAATTTTCGCCAAAAATGGAAAGGGGTTAGCCTTACTTTTTTTTTGGGCAAAAATTTTTTGGTCTCAGATTCGATTCAACTGACCCTTATCTGACCAATTGGACCCTCAGGAACTCAGAAATCGCAGCGAAAAGAGCGTAGGACCAACAGGAGAGAAATGGCGAGCGAAAAAGCACCTGCTGAAAAATGTCGAAAATTCAGGTTCTGGTTTTTTGGCTGTAACTTGTGATGCGTTGATCGCAGCGTATTGGAACTGCGCCCAATCGATTTCTCTCGCAAAATTACGTCTAAATAGTGCCACAAATAATTAAATCCAGCACTTTGGAAGATCGCGAAAATTTTCGCCAGAAATGGAAAGGGGTTAGCCTTACTTATTTTTTGGGCAAAAAACTTTTGGTCTCAGATTTGATTCAAGTGACCCTTATCTGACCTATTGGACCCTCAGGAACTCAGAAATCGCAGCGAAAAGAGCGTAGGACCAACGGGAGAGAAATGGCGAGCGAAAAAGCACCTGCTGAAAAATGTCGAAAATTGTGGTTTTGGTTTTTTGGCTGTAACTTTTGATGCGTTGATCCCAGCGTATTGGAACTGCACCTAATCGATTTTTCTCGCAAAATTACGTCGCAATAGTGCCACAAATAATCAATTCTAGCACTTTTGAAAATCGCGAAAATTTTCGCCAAAAATGGAAAGGGGTAAGCCTTACTTATTTTTTGGGCAAAAAACTTTTGGTCTCAGATTCGATTCAAATGACCCTTATCTGACCAATTGGACCCTCAGGAACTCAGAAATCGCAGCGAAAAGAGCGTAGGACCAACAGGAGAGTAATGGCGAGCGAAAAAGCACCTGCTGAAAAATGTCGAAAATTCAGGTTCTGGTTTTTTGGCTGTAACTTGTGATGCGTCGATCGCAGCGTATTGTGACTACGCCCAATCGATTTCTCCCGCAAAATTACGTCAGAATAGTGCCACAAATAATCAATTCCAGCACTTTTGAAAATCGCGAAAATTTTCGCCAAAAATGGAAAGGGGTTAGCCTTACTTTTTTTTTGGGCAAAAAACTTTTGGTCTCAGATTCGATTCAAATGACCCTTATCTGACCAATTGGACCCTCAGGAACTCAGAAATCGCAGCGAAAAGAGCGTAGGACCAACAGGAGAGTAATGGCGAGCGAAAAAGCACCTGCTGAAAAATGTCGAAAATTCAGGTTCTGGTTTTTTGGCTGTAACTTGTGATGCGTTGATCGCAGCGTATTGTGACTACGCCCAATCGATTTCTCCCGCAAAATTACGTCAGAATAGTGCCACAAATAATCAATTCCAGCACTTTTGAAAATCGCGAAAATTTTCGCCAAAAATGGAAAGGGGTTAGCCTTACTTATTTTTTGGGCAAAAAACTTTTGGTCTCAGATTCGATTCAAATGACCCTTATCTGACCAATTGGACCCTCAGGAACTCAGAAATCGCAGCGAAAAGAGCGTAGGACCAACGGAAGAGAAATGGCGAGCGAAAAAGCACCTGCTGAAAAATGTCGAAAATTCAGGTTCTGGTTTTTTGGCTGTAACTTGTGATGCGTTGATCGCAGCGTATTGGAACTGCGCCCGATCGATTTCTCTCGCAAAATTACGTCTAAATAGTGCCACAAATAATTAAATCCAGCACTTTTGAAGATCGCGAAAATTTTCGCCAGAAATGGAAAGGGGTTAGCCTTACTTATTTTTTGGGCAAAAAACTTTTGGTCTCAGAATTCATTCAAGTGACCCTTATCTGACCAATTGGACCCTCAGGAACTCAGAAATCGCAGCGAAAAGAGCGTAGGACCAACGGGAGAGAAATGGCGAGCGAAAAAGCACCTGCTGAAAAATGTCGAAAATTCAGGTTCTGGTTTTTTGGCTGTAACTTGTGATGCGTTGATCGCAGCGTATTGGGACTACGCCTAATCGATTTCTCCCGCAAAATTACGTCAGAATAGTGCCACAAATAATCAATTTCAGCACTTTTGAAAATCGCGAAAATTTTCGCCAAAAATGGAAAGGGGTCAGCCTTACTTTTTTTTTTGGGCAAAAAACTTTTGGTCTCAGATTCGATTCAACTGACCCTTATCTGACCAATTGTACCCTCAGGAACTCAGAAATCGCAGCGAAAAGAGCGTAGGACCAACAGGAGAGAAATGGCGAGCGAAAAAGCACCTGCTGAAAAATGTCGAAAATTGTGGTTTTGGTTTTTTGGCTGTAACTTGTGATGCGTTGATCGCAGCGTATTGGAACTGCGCCCAATCGATTTCTCTCGCAAAATTACGTCGAAATAGTGCCACAAATAATTAATTCCAGCACTTTTGAAAATCGCGAAAATTTTCGCCAAAAATGGAAAGGGGTTAGCCTTACTTTTTTTTTGGGCAAAAAACTTTTGGTCTCAGATTCGATTCAACTGACCCTTATCTGACCAATTGGACCCTCAGGAACTCAGAAATCGCAGCGAAAAGAGCGTAGGACCAACAGGAGAGAAATGGCGAGCGAAAAAGCACCTGCTGAAAAATGTCGAAAATTCAGGTTCTGGTTTTTTGGCTGTAACTTGTGATGCGTTGATCGCAGCGTATTGGAACTGCGCCCAATCGATTTCTCTCGCAAAATTACGTCTAAATAGTGCCACAAATAATTAATTCCAGCACTTTTGAAGATCGCGAAAATTTTCGCCAGAAATGGAAAGGGGTTAGCCTTACTTATTTTTTGGGCAAAAAACTTTTGGTCTCAGATTCGATTCAAATGACCCTTATCTGACCAATTGGACCCTCAGGAACTCAGAAATCGCAGCGAAAAGAGCGTAGGACCAACAGGAGAGTAATGGCGAGCGAAAAAGCACCTGCTGAAAAATGTCGAAAATTCAGGTTCTGGTTTTTTGGCTGTAACTTGTGATGCGTTGATCGCAGCGTATTGGGACTACGCCCAATCGATTTCTCCCGCAAAATTTCGTCAGAATAGTGCCACAAATAATCAATTCAAGCACTTTTGAAAATCGCGAAAATTTTCGCCAAAAATGGAAAGGGGTTAGCCTTACTTTTTTTTCGGGCAAAAAACTTTTGGTCCCAGATTTGATTTAAATGGCCCTGATGTGACCAATTGGACCCTCAGGAACTCAGAAATCGCAGCGAAAAGAGCGTAGGACCAACAGGAGAGAAATGGCGAGCGAAAAAGCACCTGCTGAAATATGTCGAAAATTGTGGTTTTGGTTTTTTGGCTGTAACTTTTGATGCGTTGATCCCAGCGTATTGGAACTGCACCTAATCGATTTTTCTCGCAAAATTACGTCGCAATAGTGCCACAATGAATCATTTCCAGCTCTTTTGAAAATAGCGAAAATTTTCGCCAAAAATGGAGAGGGGTTAGCCTTACTTTTTTTTTGGGCAAAAAACTTTTGGTCTCAGATTCGATTCAAATGACCCTTATCTGACCAATTGGACCCTCAGGAACTCAGAAATCGCAGCGAAAAGAGCGTAGGACCAACGGAAGAGAAATGGCGAGCGAAAAAGCACCTGCTGAAAAATGTCGAAAATTCAGGTTCTGGTTTTTTGGCTGTAACTTGTGATGCGTTGATCGCAGCGTATTGGAACTGCGCCCAATCGATTTCTCTCGCAAAATTACGTCTAAATAGTGCCACAAATAATTAAATCCAGCACTTTTGAAGATCGCGAAAATTTTCGCCAGAAATGGAAAGGGGTTAGCCTTACTTATTTTTTGGGCAAAAAACTTTTGGTCTCAGATTTGATTCAACTGACCCTTATCTGACCAATTGGACCCTCAGGAACTCAGAAATCGCAGCGAAAAGAGCGTAGGACCAACAGGAGAGAAATGGCGAGCGGAAAAGCACCTGCTGAAAAATGTCGAAAATTGTGGTTTTGGTTTTTTGGCTGTAACTTGTGATGCGTTGATCGCAGCGTATTGGAACTGCGCCCAATCGATTTCTCTCGCAAAATTACGTCTAAATAGTGCCACAAATAATTAATTCCAGCACTTTTGAAGATTGCGAAAATTTTCGCCAGAAATGGAAAGGGGTTAGCCTTACTTATTTTTTGGGCAAAAAACTTTTGGTCTCAGAATTCATTCAAGTGACCCTTATCTGACCAATTGGACCCTCAGGAACTCAGAAATCGCAGCGAAAAGAGCGTAGGACCAACGGGAGAGAAATGGCGAGCGAAAAAGCACCTGCTGAAAAATGTCGAAAATTCAGGTTCTGGTTTTTTGGCTGTAACTTGTGATGCGTTGATCGCAGCGTATTGGAACTGCGCCCAATCGATTTCTCTCGCAAAATTACGTCTAAATAGTGCCACAAATAATTAATTCCAGCACTTTTGAAGATTGCGAAAATTTTCGCCAGAAATGGAAAGGGGTTAGCCTTACTTATTTTTTGGGCAAAAAACTTTTGGTCTCAGATTTGATTCAAGTGACCCTTATCTGACCAATTGGACCCTCAGGAACTCAGAAATCGCAGCGAAAAGAGCGTAGGACCAACGGGAGAGAAATGGCGAGCGAAAAAGCACCTGCTGAAAAATGTCGAAAATTCAGGTTCTGGTTTTTTGGCTGTAACTTGTGATGCGTTGATCGCAGCGTATTGGGACTACGCCCAATCGATTTCTCCCGCAAAATTACGTCAGAATAGTGCCACAAATAATCAATTTCAGCACTTTTGAAGATCGCGAAAATTTTCGCCAGAAATGGAAAGGGGTTAGCCTTACTTATTTTTTGGGCAAAAAACTTTTGGTCTCAGATTCGATTCAAATGACCCTTATCTGACCAATTGGACCCTCAGGAACTCAGAAATCGCAGCGAAAAGAGCGTAGGACCATCAGGAGAGTAATGGCGAGCGAAAAAGCACCTGCTGAAAAATGTCGAAAATTCAGGTTCTAGTTTTTTGGCTGTAACTTGCGATGCGTTGATCGCAGCGTATTGGGACTACGCCCAATCGATTTCTCCCGCAAAATTTCGTCAGAATAGTGCCACAAATAATCAATTCAAGCACTTTTGAAAATCGCGAAAATTTTCGCCAGAAATGGAAAGGGGTTAGCCTTACTTATTTTTTGGGCAAAAAACTTTTGGTCTCAGATTCGATTCAAATGACCCTTATCTGACCAATTGGACCCTCAGGAACTCAGAAATCGCAGCGAAAAGAGCGTAGGACCAACGGAAGAGAAATGGCGAGCGAAAAAGCACCTGCTGAAAAATGTCGAAAATTCAGGTTCTGGTTTTTTGGCTGTAACTTGTGATGCGTTGATCGCAGCGTATTGGAACTGCGCCCAATCGATTTCTCTCGCAAAATTACGTCTAAATAGTGCCACAAATAATTAAATCCAGCACTTTTGAAGATCGCGAAAATTTTCGCCAGAAATGGAAAGGGGTTAGCCTTACTTATTTTTTGGGCAAAAAACTTTTGGTCTCAGAATTCATTCAAGTGACCCTTATCTGACCAATTGGACCCTCAGGAACTCAGAAATCGCAGCGAAAAGAGCGTAGGACCAACGGGAGAGAAATGGCGAGCGAAAAAGCACCTGCTGAAAAATGTCGAAAATTCAGGTTCTGGTTTTTTGGCTGTAACTTGTGATGCGTTGATCGCAGCGTATTGGGACTACGCCCAATCGATTTCTCCCGCAAAATTACGTCAGAATAGTGCCACAAATAATCAATTTCAGCACTTTTGAAGATCGCGAAAATTTTCGCCAGAAATGGAAAGGGGTTAGCCTTACTTATTTTTTGGGCAAAAAACTTTTGGTCTCAGATTCGATTCAAATGACCCTTATCCGACCAATTGGACCCTCAGGAACTCAGAAATCGCAGCGAAAAGAGCGTAGGACCAACAGGAGAGTAATGGCGAGCGAAAAAGCACCTGCTGAAAAATGTCGAAAATTCAGGTTCTGGTTTTTTGGCTGTAACTTGTGATGCGTTGATCGCAGCGTATTGGGACTACGCCCAATCGATTTCTCCCGCAAAATTTCGTCAGAATAGTGCCACAAATAATCAATTCAAGCACTTTTGAAAATCTCGAAAATTTTCGCCAAAAATGGAAAGGGGTTAGCCTTACTTTTTTTTCGGGCAAAAAACTTTTGGTCTCAGATTTGATTTAAATGGCCCTTATGTGATCAATTGGACCCTCAGGAACTCAGAAATCGCAGCGAAAAGAGCGTAGGACCAACAGGAGAGAAATGGCGAGCGAAAAAGCACCTGCTGAAAAATGTCGAAATCACTGGTTTTCGTTTTTTGGCTGTAACTTTTGATGCGTCGATCGCAGCGTATTGGGACTGCGCCCAATCGATTTCTCTCGCAAAATTACGTCGGAACAGTGCGTGAAAGAATTTATTTCAGCACTTTTCAAAATCGCGAAAATTGACGCCAAAAATGCAAAGGTGTCAGCCTGGCAATTGGACGAAGAATATAAAGACAGTTGCCCCCATGGGCTATGATGTGACAACCAAAAATTGCACTGTGAGATATTCCGACGGTAGTTCTGAGAACTTATTGCAGAACATCAGAGAGCTTCCGATTTCGACATGATGCCGGCTGCATTCACCTTCCGAATAACACAGTCTTCGCAATGGTAAGCCTAAGCTAGTACTTGGCCTGAGTGTACTTACGGACTTGTCGGCGATACAAGAAATTAATAATCAGAGCAAATAACTTTCAAAATTCGTAGCGAAGCAGTGATTTAATTCAAGTATAGTTACTCGAGAGAAGAATGTATACATAGATCATGAATAAAAGTAGATCAGATGTAATAATGATGCAGAGACCAAAAAGTACGAATGTATATGCGGTCCATGTACGACATTGATACATATGATTTATTTATGATTAATGCGTGATACATACTATCAATTTTTCAAATTTCTAGGAAACATACTAGATTATCTACAATAATCGGCTATAATATGCCAATAAAAGAATTGTTCGTTTCGATATGGGATTCAATTCGACACGCAGTCATCATATTTCATAACATTAATAATCAGAATTAGGAGTAGGAATGGGAGTGGGGGCAGGAGTAGGAGTAGGAATAGAAGTAAGATCAGGAGTAGGTTCAAGAGTGAGAGTAGGAATAGGAGTAGGATCAGGAGTTGGAGTAAGATCGTAGTAGAAGTAGGAGTAAGATTGAAGTAAAAGTAGGAGTAGGAGTAGGAATAGGAGTATAGTCGGCGGGGAGGGGCGGGGAAGGCTAGGGGAGTGTAGGGTAGGGTTGGGTAGGGTAGGGTAGGTTAGGAATAGTAGGAAATTCGTCCTACTCCTACTCCTACTCCTACTTCTACTCCTAATCCTGAACCTACTTTTGATCCTACTCCTATTCCTACTTCTACTCGTGATCCATCTCTTATTCCTGCTCCTACTCCTGATCCTACTCCTATTCCTACTCCTACTCTATTCAATACTTTAGAATGTTATATTCACAGTGTACAAATCCTCGTCCTCCTCGTCCACCTTATGCTCCTGGTCTTCCTCATTCTCCTCCTTGTCCGCCTCCGACCACCTCCAACCACCGCCAACCACCTCCAACCACCACCGATAACCACCTCGGGTTATACCTGGAATAGTAATAAATATTCTCAGTATAAGAACACATCAAAAATATTGTGTAAGTATTAATATATTGAATCAATTAATTAATATGTAATAAATTTTGTTAGCGCATTTGAAGTTACTGAATATGTACTTACGCGAAAAATGAATTGAATTAATTTATTGTAAACATGACGAGTTTAAAAAACTTTAGATAAAATATAATTAACAATTGCCAGTAAATAATATAAAAGTGTTATACTCACCGATCACAAATCCTTGTCCTCCTCGGCCACCTTGCTCTCCTCGTTTTCCTCGTCCGCCTCCTCGTCCACCTCCGACACCTCCAACCACCTCTAACAACCACCGCTGACCACCTCGGGTTATACCCCGAATACTGATAAATATTTTCAGTAAAAATTAGAACACATCAAAAATATTGTGTAAGGATTAATATAATTTTGTATTGACACATTTTACCAAGAAGATTATGAGAAAATTATAAAATATTATACAAATTTTACTAGCGTATTGATAGCTCCTGAATTTGGGTTTGCGTGAAGAATGAATTGAAATAATTTGTTGTAAACATAACAAGTTTAAAAAGTTTTAGATAAAATATAATTACAATTGTCATGAAATGTTATAAAAATGGTATACTCACCGTGCACAAATCGTCTTCCTCCTCACCCACCCTGTTCTCCTCGTCTTCCTCGCCCTCCTTCTTCCTTCCAGAGTTTCACCAGGTAGTGGACCTGGAGCGCAGAAACTACGCAGCGCTTGGTCAAAAATCACCAGGGCAAGAACCTGGACAGCCAGAACTATGGAGCGCTTGTTCTGGATGTCGAGTTTCACGAGGTAGTGGACCTGTAGCGCAGAAACTACGGAGCGCTTGTCCTGGAAGTCGATTTTCACCAGGTAGCGCACCTGGAGCGCAGGAACTACGCATCGCGTTTCCTGGATGTCACAATCCACCAGGTGGAGGACCTGGACAGCCAGAAATACGGAAAATTAGTCCTGAAGGTCGAAAGTCACCAGGTCAAGGACCTGGACAGCCAGAACTACTGAGTGATTACTTCTCCCTGAAGTCAAGTTGCACCAGGTAGCGGACCTGGAGCGCAGGAACCACGGAAACTACGGGGCGCTCGTCCCTGAAGTCGAGTTCCACCATGTAGCGAACCTGGAGCGCAGGAATCACGGAGCGCTTGTCCTGGAAGTCGAGTTGCTCCAGAAAGCGGATCCGGAACGGGGTAGAGAACTCGGTACCCGAAATCTGCGGAGCGCGATTCTCATCCGTCCGCTCTACTGCGCGGTTGTTTGCAGACTGAGGAATTCGACTAGCTGATTTTAGATCGATGACGTCGAGAGAAAAAAAATTTTTGGTGACGTCACTTTCTGAACATCCAAACTTTGGTTTCGAACTTTAATACTATGTATGATGTATGATGTAAGATGTATGATGATGTGATATGATGTATAATGATTTTAGTTTCTATATTTCAGACAAGAAGTACGCACTTCATATTTCCTGCCGATTCCAGACTCAAGCGGCTAGGCCCTTCGATAGTCAGCATTTGACTAAAGATATATTCTTCAGTTAACGGATCAGCTAATACCGCTGCTGTTCTGCGACAGTTGGATGTTAAAAATTTTTGTTCCTACTTCGCAAATGTGTGTTAAAATACACTCAAAGTTCCAAGAAGCATTGTTTTATCTCTCTATCTATCTCTCCCTTTCAAAAAAAAAAAAAAGTCGCCGACAATCACCTTTTTAAGATTTTCAAATCAGGAGACTGTGTTAAATACTGTCTCCTATACGGAGCAGCCATTTCATCTCGATCAAATTAGCGCATCCGTGATGTATTACAGTTACTCTGAATTTTTTCCGCTACGAACACATTTCAAAAACAATTCTGATTCTTCATCCAACGTAGATACTTCACTTGCGACTAGCTTCAACAGCGTTTCGATTCTATTCCTACGAAAATTCACGATCGAGAGAGGAAATGAAAAGTTCTTGGAATAATTATGAATATCAATGATCAACTTAGTTCTTGACCTCTGTGTGTTCAATGGGGATTAATTCTTGGATATGAAGGTCATAATAAGAACGTAGAATAACTTGTTAACATTTCGGCCCAAAGTGAGGGCCCTCCACAAGACGAAATGTATAACTTGATCTGTTCAATTAATACACCAAATAAAATTACAATAATGAAGAAATTGAATTGAATATAAATAATAATGTTGTAGCATACATGGAGGAACAGGGGAACGAAGAGGATGAAGGTGGTCGGAGGTATTCGGAAATGGTAGGAGGTGGTTGGCGCTGGTAGGAGGTAGTAGGGGGTGGTAGAAGTTAGTTGGATATGGTAGGAGGTAGTAGGAGGTAATCGGAGCTGGTAGGAAGTGTTTGGTGGGGGTTGGAAGTGATCGGTGGTGGTCCATAAGGACGAGGTGGACGAGGAGGACGAAAGTGGTCGGAGGTGGGAGTAGTTGGTTGACGGTGGTTGGAGGTGCTCGGAGGTAGTAGGGGTGGTTGGCGGTGGACGCGATTACGCGTCTTCTCACAGAGATAATTGAGCTGATCGACATTTCTAAGTCGCAGTTGACAAGTAGTCTTACGTACTCACTTTGTAGCGACTCAATCTGAATCTTCCATACCGACACTACTTTGGCTGCTACGAATGTCGGTGCGAGCCCGTTAAGTAGAGTCGATAGACCAGAATCCTCCTACGCTCCCAGGCCCACCTGGGCCCACTTGCCCGCCGAAAACTGGTCACAAAAATTTACGCTGGGGTATCCGTCTTTATATTTTTCAGTCAACGACCCACTGTAGAAATCTACTCGCCCTAGTGCCATCTGATGGCGCCAATGGTAAATCATCGGGAACGGTACGATTCTATGCGCAGTGTTTCCTCCGTGGTCTGCTCATTCCATGCATATGTTTATGGAGTTGTGGTGACGTTAAATTTCACTAGAATAATTAGCGAGAAAGCAAAAAAATCCCAGACAACACCTCGTGATTCATTCCGTTTTCATTGTGAAGGTAGGAAAAAGTATTACACGAATGCAATTGAAATTAATGTTTCACATCGAAGTGAGTGAGCCGTAATCGTTATACGTGTTCATACTTAATTTCACTACGGCATATCTGCAAATTCTTAAATCTACGTAAACAATATTATACTTGTTATCATTGCAAATATAAAGATGGTGTCACAACTTTTCCGTATTGTGTGACGTTTCTTTTATGCCAATAACTAACCTTCACAAAATAGTTGATAAGAATTCTATTCTTGTTTTCCATAATAACAATGAAATGTCGAAACTGAATTTAGAATTGAAATAACTTTATTGAGTGAAAAAGCAAAATACATTTTATGCTGAACAATTGTAACGGTACCATGTCAGAAATTTTTGGTGAAAACTTCACTTAGTCGTATCTGTTATTCCGTTACACAAGATCCATTCGAGGAAACTAATTTGGTAAAATGCATTTATTCTTTTGCTTTGATATTTCCATTAGTGGTCTTCCTACCTGTATGTGTTTAAATTTTACCGTCACCAAAATTTGTATTTTTTATATTTAATCCGATTAAACTACCACATGATCGTCTTATGTATGATGATGGCAAGGTTTTAATTCGATAGCAAAACGACCAATTATTATTGAATATTTATTACTAATATTTAAAAATATCAGTTGCAATGTTTTGACATTTATTGACCAGGGTCAATACACAATTTCTCAAAGCACCTACGTTACTTCGTTTTTTCAAGGAATCACAAGCATTTATAATCAACTTGAAATGGCTACCGTACCACTGATGTTCGCGGAAGAGGATATTGAGGGAGGGGGTAAAGAAGAAACATCAAATGGGATAGAAAACGACTTTGCATATAACAACAATGTGCAAAATGCTAATATTAAAATACGAATGGCTTTTTTGCGTAAAGTCTATGGTCTCTTGAGTGTTCAGTTGCTCATGACCATTGTTGTCGCAGCCATATGTATGTTGAGCAAGCCTGTTAGATTGTTCATACACCAAAAGTAAGGATCCAATCATCTTTGATGCTTTATACATGTATCAGTTAGTGAAAATTACGCTATTACATATTTTCAAATACAAATTGTAACAAGTAAATAATTTTAGAGAATTAAAAAAGTTCAAGCAATTCGGCATGATGTTTATCATAAGTTAGAACTTCCTTTTCACTTCAGTTATGATTACTGCCCCTGTTAGACCACATACTTCATACTCACTTTCTTCTTATCATGGTGATATTTCAGCGAATGGATGGTTGGATTGTCATTCTTCATGACCCTCGGATTTATGATGGCGTTAATCTTCAAGAGAAGAGAACACCCCATGAATTTGATTCTTCTGGGTGCATTTGTAAGTATCATTAATGAAGAAGTATCAGGAATTTTACGTTTTGTCTAAATAGTAAAGAGTTAGTAGCTCATAATAAAAAATAAACTTTATTATTAATTGCAGACTTTGGTTCAATCGTACACAGTTGGGGTTATTGTTACAATGTACGACCAAGCAATTGTCTTAGAGGCTTTACTTATCACATTGACGGTGGTTGCTGGATTAACAGCTTATACGTTTCAAACAAAAAAAGACTTTTCGTTTTTAGGTTTTGGGTAAGTATACTTTACTTCAAGTTTTGTTTTGAAATATTAATTACATGCAAATCAGTATGTGAAGTGAAATTTGCTATCTGGAGTCGCAGTTATTCGCTTTTAGCTACTCCTACAATGTTTACGTTATTCTATTCTTTTAATAACTGTGCACCTAAAGATTGATAAAAAAGCGAATTAGGTATTTCTGATTAACTAACAGTCGAATATTCATTTTCAGATTGTTTGCTGGTCTGTGTGCCCTCCTGGTTGGTGGAATTCTTCAAATTTTCGTACAAAGTACTGGATTTGAGTTGCTGCTCAGCATAGGAGGTGCTCTGCTGTTTTCGATGTTCATTATATTTGATACACAACTCTTAATGCGCACATTGTCACCTGAAGAGTATATTTTGGCAACCATTAATCTGTACATGGATATAATTAATTTATTCGTGCATATTCTCAGAGCTTTGGCTGCTTCTAGGCAATAATTAATGCTCATGAGAGTTCAAAACTTTTTCCAATTTGTTATTATATTTCGTGCTTGATTGCCAAGATAAAATGTTCCGTTATAATTAAGGTAAAAATTTCTTGTCTCACTTTTTTGCCATTTTTTACGCACTTGGCGTGTGTTAAGCTTCTTAAGATGAATAAAGTGTCGTATTTACGTATGTAACTTGACTACACATTTTTATTCAAAGTAGAGCTGATAGGGTTATTTAGGTATATTTATCAAATACAAAATCTGTCACCCAACACAAATTCTTCCTTTTTCGCCACTTTAAATACTCATGTCTAAATAAATCGGTTGATTTGTTAAGTATGCACGTGTTACCGTTCATATTTTGACAGGACTTGTCAAAATGACACTCTATGGCGACGTTAATTTACTTCGCTACGTGCGCACCGATACAGTAAATCGAGTTTGGACATGACTTTTGCTATCAGCAATTCTTTTAGGTACTGTCGAAAATTTTCAAACTTACGACTCATTTTTAACTAGAACAATTTGTTTTGCAAACGTACCTTCAGGCAGCCTTGTACAGTCAAGGCTAACAGTGTAATAGAGCCAATGATATATTTTTTATAAACATTTGATATATTTTAAACGTTATTTTATAATATCGTATTATTATGTATATTTTACCCTCTAACCATATTTTTATGGTTTCATTTAAACTACGTTTTACGGATGAATGACATATCATTTCACCATTCTGTATTATTTTGTTCTTACGTGTAAGCAATCAACACAAGTATTTTGCCGTGTTGTATGATAAAATGTGTATATTCAATTTCGTGAAATAAAGTTATTTGTTGAATCTAATCTAATATCCCTTCATGCTTGTGAGGAATTATCACCTGTTAAATTAAAGGAAGAGTGTAATGCGGGGTAACGCAAGTGGAAAAACGTATGTCAACTATGTTCCCGGACACTAATTTTCACAATTTATTGCAATACAGATTTTGAAATAATTGAAGGAGCTATACTTATTTTCGTGTTTGTGTAAACACTAAAGTTGGCAGAAATTCCGCATAAATTTTCAGAATCCAAATGCTTCCAACTCCTGATTTATAGCAAATGTATGGTTTTGCACGATGGAATTTCTATCCATAACTTGAAGTGTAAATTACACAGCAGTTTAGCCGCAGTACGATCCTTTGTACGTTGCAACCTAATTACGTAATACAATTTCCCTTTCGATGTAGATGTAATACTTTCACGATCGAAACCGAAATTGATCTGTGTTACTTCCACAGGAGCCTTCACTTGTTATTGAAATGTTCGAATGCAGACTTAAGATGTGTGAAATAAGCAGAGGTTCTAGAATCCACAGACGATTCGTATTAACTTGGGTTGTTTCTGTGTCCAGGTATTCAATTGATCTTTATTCGAAAGTTAACTGTGGCTATTGAAAATATACAAACTAGGGTGTGTGTTTAATGCGTGTTTACGAGCTACACGATTAACGATACTGTGGAGCATTGTATTGAAAGCCAAAATTAGCTTGTTCAAAAGCCCTCGTCCACAGAAATCAGGTCATTAGAATCGAAATTCAGTCTTTCATCTACATACAACGGAAAGATACGTATAAATGTAAAAGTAGAGTTTACAACTTCATTAAGCGCCTCCAGTTCATGGACCTTTGTGACTCGGAATATCTTACTGTATTTTAAATCGAGAATATGTGGTATTTACGTACATAAATTAGTTCTGAGTGAGGCTGGATTTGTCAAAGAGAATGAATTCGCGTAACTTCGACTCGCAGTTTGATGATGATATGTATTGGCATACAAAGAAAATCGGGTACACAGAGCTCAGTTTCTGGTATCTGCAGTTGTTCAACCGTTTCTGTAATTTGTCGCGTAAATAATTTTGGGCTCTTCGCATTCAGTTTAAATTACGATAAGACGTCTACGTAATTTGTTAATTAATCATTTAGCTTAATACAGAGATATTTAGTAATTTTTCACGATTGGTAAATTGATTATTACTTGATACGGTGTCATCTGTGATTTACGAGCTAAAGCTTGACCATTTTTAAGTGGCCGAGAATGAGTCACGACATTCATTTCAACAGCAAATGTAGTGTATGAGCATAGATGAGACTTCAGATATCGAATCGATTGAATATTACATCAGATTGCTTAGAAGAAGTTTATAACAGTTCGAGCTTACGAAACGAAATAACATTTTCTCCACGTAGCAAATGGTTTTCATTCGCATTTTCGATAATTCTTCTTTAATATCATTGTAATGCCGATAGCAGTTTTACAAGCCGCCTGAGAAAAGCTACCGGATATGTAATTTGCGACGGCTGCTAAACTTTTGATAATTTGAGTTCGTTTTCCAATTTTGCGTACTCGCTCCAACGCGTTACTCCATCTGACTAAAATTACTTCCAGAATATTTGCAAATGTACGTACATATAGGTACGTCTAATGTCATCTACCGTTCTGCGGAAAGTCCGTGGGAATTGTACCCTCGATTAAGAAGACGATATTGGTGTAAGAAATGGAATAAAACGTTGGACGAACCGCGTCACTTAACGAAATGAAAAGTAAAATACACGCAAGAAATTCTCTACACAGACGAGTCGAGCTTTCCGGGGAAACAATGTTCGCGCATTTATATTATTACTTTATTAAATTATATAATCTTTACTTCAAATGTAGAACTACCCAATAAATCTTCATTAATCGCGTTCAAGATGACTTCGAATTTTTAATCCGTCAATGGAAAACGGACATTGCTTATATGTACAGTCAGGAGTGATCAGTGTTGTAAAGTATCTAGGTACAAGTACCTTTTGTTGTTCACAGGTACATTTGTCAGTACCTATAGCTGTATCTAGATAATTTTATTAGCAAGTACCTTGTACTTCAGGAGTATCTGAACCTACTTATAGGTACAATGTAAGGTACTTTATTTGCGTAAAAATTTCCCAGTAGAACGTGTGTTCAGTGCTGGAAGGCAAATATTAACTTTACCAGAAAATAAATTATCTGATGACATTTTCGAATGTCTACATTTTCTTAAACATGATAACTTGCATAAGCCGTATAAGTGGAGTACTGTACAAGTGTATAACTTTTTCATATCACTCTTACGCACGGAGAAAATAAAATAGCAGATTCTACTCAAAACTGCAGGAAAAGAGGTACACACCAGGTTTTTTGGTAAAATATACGTCGCAAAATGCATAGTTTACCTGAAGATCATCGCAAACCACTGTGGGCAGACTAAAATCTGCTAAATTTTTGTAGTAAAAAATACAGTTGACATTTGTATTTTTCATGAAAAACCCTCACGTGTCCCTCTTTTCCTGCGGTTTTGAGTAAAGCCAGTTCTTTCATCCTCTCCGTGCACTTACGTAAATAAAGTACCGAAGTACCTGTATACAGACAAATTTTCAGCACCTGGACCTGTACCGGTACTAGTTTTAAAGTACTTTTTACAAATTATTATCGGATTTGAAAATTTCGTAATCCATCGTTTTTGAAGATTCACTTTTAAAGTAAAATATAAGATAAACAGTATTGATATTGACAAACGGCAATTAAGAGTGATATATTTCCATGCGGCAAGTGAATATTTGGCATGGTACATAACGTCGTTGGTTATCTATTCCAAAGTTTCACTTCGTCTGAAAACGAGCTCATAGTTTGTTATTATTGTTGTTATGCGACCACAAGATTTGCCCCTGGTTTGTTCGCCGGGATGAAGTTTGAATATTTAACCAATATACCAAAGACTATGTCTATCCTTTACACTCCCGCATATATTTATATATAATATACACATATGTAACATATAGCTTATAAACGAACCGTTTACTGAGCGTATCGGTGCAAGACCGTCTTCGGCGCCGGTGTGAATTGAAGATACGTGTGGCTCATTCCGAAGTAGAATACTCAGTAATTCGAGTTATCACGTCTCGCAATCCTCGGGAACTCCGGCGACTCGGACTAATGTTTTCGTTACGTCACGTTCTCGACTACACCCGCATACGTGTACATCAGAAATGAAAGCTCCCGGTGCTCTCTCGGACCCGCAGTGTGCCACAGCTTTGATGAAATTCCCAAACGTCTTGTAGCTTCCACTCCTCGATCATGCTCCATCATTCTTTCCGACCTTCTTTATCTTATACCTGTTTTCTCGTATAATCTTTACTCCTTCCTCTGCTGCCGGCTGGTACAAGTTGTGTCCGAGCTGGCGTTTCGGATTTATTTGACCTGAAAATCTTGGAAGATATTTTCGGCTAAGCTAGGACTGTGGCAGTGGAATTCTCCATGCGGCGCTTATCGTCGAATTCTTTTCGACGCTGTCCTGTTGAGGGGGCGAGGAAGTGTAACTCTTTACTGAACCGGAAATACAGCCTGAATGCATGTTAATGTCGCATGACGATGCTTAGAAATTGACGTTTACGGTTCTCGAAACTCCCGCAGGCTCTAAACAATAGTCTTGTGGATCTACAAGGGTACGAGCTCTATACAGTTATATGACAATGCGATAGTCCACTCAACTATCTCTGCTTTTCTGACACTGACGTTGAGCACGGTCCATCTATTGACCGAATTGTACACACGAATTTCCAGATTGCGATATACGCTCAACCGAGAGGCGGAAAACCGGTGCTGTGTTGCTGTTTGCGGAACTACGTTGGATCGTTATTGATTTTGCAATCTAAAATGCACTGAGTAATCAGGCCTGAGTCCTGTACATATATACCCAGATGTAAATTGTTCCCAGGAAAACGATATCGTTTATTAATTATTTGAGTTTGTAACTTGGAGTGCCTGAGAGACCCTTCTGCGAGTATATTCGGGTATAATTATGATCCAACGGAAACTGGCACCATACCTACTGACTCCGATCTCTTTCGACGTAGTTGTGGAGATGAGCTGGATGGGGATGCTGCAGGGAGACGCGAACTCGAAATTTGATTCATTCGTGATTTGCAATGCAGCGTGGAATTCTCTGTGCTTGTCCTGCCTAAGTAGTGCAGGCTGCAAGCTGCATTCAGGTATAGAGCCATGTAGTACATGCATTGGTATATACCTATGTATGTATTACATACCTGGGCTTGTGGGTTGGGGTGGTGGGGCTGTAAAAACGTGTAAGCTAGTGAATTAGGATTCTATGAGATGCTAATGAAGTCTTTACATTCTGCCAGCGTCTTCACTCGAAGCTTGTAAATTAGGACGGGGGGAAAACTCTACTTTTGATTACCTTAGCATAGCGGAAGGAGAATGATAATAATTAGATATGAAACGGCGAAAACATGGCTATATACGTATCTTTGACTTGTATAAGTAATTTTATACGCGCGTATAGTAATGGCTTATTGTCAACGGTTCCTGGAACGGAAGTAGCGATGGCATGATAATGAATTCCAATTCCAGCCAAATCTCTTACTCACTGTAAATAAATAAATATTGTTATTCACCGTTTGAGTTTGACTAACTTTACGCCGCCGACATTTGCAGCTCCCGCGATGCGAGCAGCGCTGCGAGAAAATCACGTTTCAAAGTTCACTTCGCGTAGATCTTCTCCAATCTTATCCCATCGAATACTCTACATGGTTCTCTCGTTCCCGATATACTTATTTAACGGGAATGTTAAAGAAATCCCCTTGAGCCGTTCCACTCGGTTATGACCAGTTATATTACGCCGGTAAAAACCGCGTTATAGGCAGCAACCGCCTAGCTAGTCACGGTCAGGTGACGTCATCGGTAACGACACCCAATCAAGTTACCAACAGCCATGCCGGATATTATGGAATCATAATTATGTCTCATCCCAAGCCCTTCCCAGACGTTGGGTGGTAGTGGATCCTCCATGCAGTCTCGCCTACGAACATGTGCCTACATATACCTAGTGGATATTATGCAGTATATATTGAGATCGATCATACCCTCGATACTGTTGAGATTAGCGAGGGGTAAGAACGATCCTCACGTCGCACGTCGTCTCCTCAAAATGCGAAGAGAATGTACTGATATGAGGAATGGTGTGGATAAATAATACAGCGGAAACGCCATAAGAGTTGAAGAGTTCCTTTTACGGCAAGAGGCCGAGAGGTGATATCCTGTTTCTCATATAACTTACGTTGCGTTATTACCTGCTTACCTGCAGCATGAGCAGAGCGAATGTGCAGTTCTTTATCCATTTTCTAGGTACATATGCAATCCGAACTGAATTGATTTGCGTTTGAGATACGCCCTGTTCGCCGCCCCCCCCCCCCCCCCCCCAAGTTAATTGCAGGATTCAAATTACTCACGTTTTCCTGCTGAAAACATTAAGAGCAAGACTTTTCATGTATACTTATTATTATCGAATTTCTTTATAAATGGAAAATATGAGATCAGTGTTAGTTTATACCCGTCGCTACTCGTCAAGGATCTGCGCCGATAGCCCATCCGTGAAACCACTAATTTGACTAAATAATGGATTATTTCAACAATTTTAATGGGCAAGACGTGTGTGTGGGTCGAGGAAGGCGTATCAAGCGAGGCTTTCAGCGATATTGCAATTTATATTTGGCCAGCAGCGGGATTGGAAGCAGCAACGGATATTACGAGCTGGTATGGGCACGTCAAAGAAGCTAAAGACTGCGGAGTAATTTCGTCCATAAAGTTCACGAGTATTCGTAAACTCCGAAACGTTGAGAGAATAAGTGGACGCGTGTACCTACGTACATAAATGCTCCGCCCGGTCGCCCAGGGGCGGGATGTGATTGCTCATTTTTTTTTTTTTCGGCGATGCAAGGGACGAAAAGAAATATACTATATCGAAGGATCATGCGTCTCGGGTGTCTGCGTCAGGATCGTTATCGAAACCTGAGTTGGAGAGTAGAAGTTTTAAACGCTAGGTTCGTGTTATCGTGCCAACCAATGTGACATAGATTCGTTGGTAAGTTTTGTGCAACAAAAAAGAGTAATTTCAAAACCGCGAGCGCACGAAACTTGGCGGTTAACCTCAGGCGGCGTGGAAATGAGACTAGTAGAAACTGCTCGCCTTGTCGTTATGTAAATTCACCATTTTCACTCGTCCGATTGTCCATGCGCCCCGCAAAGTCGCGCGGTAGGAGATGGTTTGATAAAAATACTTTTAAAACCCCATGTACAAGCGAATCTTCGTATTACACCATGCACCGTACCGAAGGGGGAGAAAATACAATTTAAATATTAGACAAGAATCACGAAGTAGTTCTAAAGTCTTAAGAGTTAGTAGACGACTTTTATAAGAGTACCTACTGCCACATTCGCCAGTTATTGTTCCAAGTTTCCTGCGTCACCAGACCGCGTTAGATGATACGTGCATCAAATATTTAAGTCGATAATGATTCGTGCAACATTGCAGAAGGAACATTTTCTCTATAAAGTGAATTGCCTCGCTTCTAGAAAAATGGCGCGGAAGCCGGATAGCTGCGAAGTTGAGTGGATGTGCATAAAGTATTCAGAGTGTTACCTGCGCGTATTATGTCTTGGACTACATACAGTAGTCTATGTATACATGCAGAAAGTATACGTACGTGTAAAGATGTATACCTGCCGACCACCACCCACGTAGACGTGGAGCACAAGTCAGGTGGACGCAAAGTAGCGACGACCAATTAACATAGAGACAACGGGGTCTGCATATTCATTTATTCAAATGACCACCCCTGTATCCCAGTTCAGTTTGCAGGCATCTAGGTGCCCTTAGGGCGGCGGTCTGGAAAGTAGACAAGTGAAAGCCTCCTGCCAAACTAAAACGTGCAAGGGAAAACAGGGAATTGCACAAATTACAAATTCCAGTTACTCTTTGCGAGGGTGGCTGCGGGACAAAGTGGGTAATATACCGGCTGCCGGGCGTGTCGTTTGAGGAAAGTATAACGCGATGAGGTTCTCTTTGAGAGTACAATTGCCAATTGTTATCTGCAATCAAGTGTTGGCACAGAATGAGCGCCCTGCCTCGTTTTCCCTCGTCTCACCCAGCTTTGTTTTATTGTATTGTTAATACGTGTGCTTCGAGGTAACGACATACGGTAATCGGCGTTATTAGTCAGGGCTCGGGACTGCCTCGACGTTAACACGATGACCATAATCCTGATCTTGGACCGTGCAGCTGAACTCACTGAATCATTGAGGCGGCGCGGAAATCTACCGGCGATAATAAAGTTTCACAATCGATTCCGCACCCTGACGGGACGCGCACGCTTCGATGATTCCTGCGCGGCAACTCCGGTTGTGCAAACGGTTGAGGATAAGCGAGAACCGGTAGACGCCTACCGGTGTTTCTGATAGTCGGTATACGCAAAAGTCTAGACACTGAAAATTGACTCGACGGGTTTTTTTAAACTACGTACGAGTATGTAATGTTTTATATTTGTACGTTATCGACCAATGAGCAAATTGCAATACCAGGACCGCAAAATTGGTACAAATAAGTGGACGGGGAGAAGAGAAGAGGAAGTGGTTAGGAAATAACGCGAAATTCCTGTTTTTATCTGTTTCTCCCAAGTTTCTCGAGAGGTCGAGGTTCCGGAATATTACGAAGAAATGAGAAATGGTAGGCAGCGCGGCGGTATCATTTTATTTTATCTCGTTTAATTATAATTTCCTCCAGACAATATTCCTCTGTCTGTCCGTTAGTACGTTTGCACAAGGCAATCTTAAAGGCTGCCAGATGAAAAATGTTTTATTTTTCAAGGTTGCTTGAGCTTGATAAATATAAAATGTAATTTAAAATTACCAATAGAAACAGATACGGTCGTACGTTTTGCGAGCTGTGCTGTTACTTCGAAACAAAGAAACAACACAGAAACAAAGACACAATTTATGTAAAATATACCTAATTACTTATCTGTTTAACCGAGGAACTGGGTAGTATAGGTATACCGTGGATACTGGGTAGGTTGTCTGGAAGAAATCGTCAAATTTGTCACACACTATTTCCAATGCTGTCTGATTTCAATAAATCATACGGAATTCGATTCGTCGAATAAATTACTTACGGATGCTACGTTGTTGCGCCAGATCGATAGAAACTTTTGAATCTTTGATTCGTGAGCCCGTGTATAATATGAGGGTTGGCTCGGATGAATCGTCCAAAGCATCGGACTGAGTCTTTGGGAAGAGAAGGTATATTTGAAAGATAATTATAATAAATAACGGACGATAAAATAATTAATTGAAACTAGAAGAATAATCGTAGTGTTATACGTGAGTAGCGCTGTATCGGAAGAACCTCAAAAGTAAAGAAACAGTGTTAATTCGTTGTTGATTGAGGAGCTTTGCCCAGAAATATAGGCACAAGTTGGGTATTTTCAAAGGTGCGTAGACAACGTATCCAGAATTGAAGGAAGGGGTACACAGAATGCGTTTCAATATTGTAACCGATCGAGTCGATCGGAGAAAATTGCGCGAACTAGGCGCTGCGGACAAGATTACACGAACTAGGTGTAATCAAGTCCAGTGAAGGAATTAAATGCTCTTAAGGTTGCACGAACTAGGTGCAGTGAAATAAAAGAGGGTACTCATTGGCAACCTGTTATGTAACCAAGATATGGGGTCTTTCGATGACCAAAGCTGACGTGAACTCGGCGCTGGTCAGACGAAAAGTGCGCGTCGCTTCGCGGTGGCGCTTTTATAAGAAGTGGTCGGTCGTATCATCGAGCGCTCAGCAGTCGCTCGGTGACGTCACAATTTTAGGAATAGCGACTGACGGATTCTCTTCTCCCATGCCGAATTATGCTCTTAGGTGATCATTCGTTCATTGTAGGCGGGAGTGAATTCGATAGTGTAAATTTATACATGCGGAATTTATTAGTTTAATGACAGTAAAGAAAGATATAACTGTAGGGTTATTAAACAGCCCACCTTCATGGTTTTACCGCTGCGATTTTACGGGTTCGTCTGTATTTTCGGCCCCATTTTCATCGATGGGTGAACAGACATTTCTATTTTGACTCTAGATAATTGGAAAGTTTTTCTGATCATAATTGACAGCCAGTGTTTAAATTATTTTACAATGAGATAAACATGTGACTCTTTATTTCACGCTTTTCATTGTGTTGAATATACCTGTTTTCTAGGTGTCTAAAGGCTTAGAATCTAGATCTTAAGCATCGGAACGTATATTGGCGATTATCAGTCGCTGTAGAATGGCGAAGCAGATATTACGGATCATTAAATTTACGAAGTACCCGGTAGATAACAGCAGCTCAATCTCGAACCAAACACAAAACTCGTATCGTCGGTTGCAGTGCAATGGAGAACAAAACCTTGGCCCCCCCTTTTCCACCCTATTATATTCTCTTTCCCGACCAGCTCCAGGAACAAAATAGTCGAATACAAACTTAAGCCGGAAGCGAAAACTTTGAATTCAATTTATGGATCTACTAGGTTTTCTATACAGAAACTGCAGACGAAACCTACCGGCGAGAAAACTTACCTTAATTTAAATAACAAAATCGTAATAGAACGTGTAATAATGTTAGCAACTTACTTTCACCGGTACTCCTCCGTTGTTTCTTGATGCATCCTTTTGACTGCGCCTTCGTCCTTTTTTTCATACTTTGCTAATATTTCGAAGTTGGTCATGTGCACAGCTTGATAAACTTTTTTTAACGATCCAAAATCCTTTCCCGCATGCGATATACTAACGTCGCCAGCTTTGCTTCAATTTTTCTGTAACCCAATTTCGAAACGTGTTGGAAAAGTTTTCACACTTTCCTGGCTGAGAGTTAATTATTACTCGTTGCAAGTTAGGAGGAGAAAGGGCAGCAAAGTAACGGCCATTTAATAATCACTTGTAAAATTTCAAAACTAGATAATTCATTTTAGCTAATGATAACAACCGGTGAATTAACACCCGTCTGTACGTGCTTTACGTTACCGTCTACAGAGCGGTGTTATAATTGAGGCGGGATCCTAGAACTCGGAGAATTTCGTCGAATTATTATTCACTTTTATATTTTATCTATCAAATTTATAAATCACGATAAAAATATTCATTTGCCGCCTTTCGTCCATATTTATGCAATTAATTATAGCGTCGGGTGTTTATTTGCGAGTTTATCGATGCGTCTGAATTGCAGCCTCGGAGTAAATGAAGTACTGTTTTCATTGTTCCTTTTTCCAATTAAAAAAAAATCCTATTCGTAGGACCGATATTTTTAATTACAGCGATGAAAATGCTAAAAATACCAGTAGCCTGTAGGGTATTACGTGTAGATACCCGTAACGATTCAGAAACCCACCGCTCGGCCGATAGTATATGCCCAGGAATGTGAAAAGTGAACCAGAATATACGAGATCAAACTATGGCAAGAAAACAAATGAAATATTATCGGTTTTTTTCTATATGGAAATATGTTTTTCGTCATGTCATCGATATTTACCAAATTTTCACAGCAGAAAGGAAGCAGGAAAAATGGATTTGTTCTTTCCCCGAGGACAAACAGTTTTTTCATTCAATTCTGTCATACCCTGGCCAAAATTTTCCCTGAAATGTATTATTATGCAGTTTGATCAGCTGACAAAAACATTCCTGATCGTATTCTGATTCCTGGGAAATAATGGCCACCAACTCTCGGTATTGATTCTGCACGCTAGGTAGTATCGAAATATCATAGATCCCAACGCGATCGATTCGTCGTTGAAAAATCAACGCTACAGTCGTGAAATCTCGCGTTATAAAACCGTGGGAATCGGTACAAGTTACGCTCAATTAAGGTGTCGACACAAATGCCATTTACGGCCATAGCTCGTTTCTTTCGTACACCGACGGTTAGTCTTATAAGCGTCTGTTTTATCTTGAGGACTACGCAGGCTGTCCAATTATAATTAATATCTTATCTCAGCTCGGCGATCTTATACTTGGCAAGTTCCAACTCGTCGGTCTTTATAGGCATACCGCCTCTGCTGCAGCACCGTTCAAGAAATTAGCGAAAGACGGAAGCGCGCGCCTTTGGCGTATGCGAAGTCTGCGGTGTGGGTGATAAAAAGAGCTTTCGCTTGTTATCGTCACAATTTCCTGAGTGAGAAAAAATTTCCTTCAACCCGACGCCTCACCTTTGAATTTCGCCTATTTATCTGGGTAAAACACGCACAGCGATCCTACAATAAAGGCAAATCCAGGAGCACGGGGAACGCGTAAACACGTTAACGCGATTTATTCACGTCCCTCGCTCACTTTCGTTGATCCTATACGTTTCTGCAGCAAGAGCTGCCGGAAGCCCGCAAGATCCTTGAATCCCCCGGTTGAGGGGTGAATATCGCGTTGCAATAACGCGGTATCCACAGCCAACCTCTTCCGCTCGAGTGTAACTACAAAGGTGCCGAGTTGAACGTATCCATCATCCCGGCATTGCAGTGTTCGTGGATACTGGCAAGCTGGATAGAGGGCAGAGGCTGCAGCGTGTAGGTACTGCGATGCTAACCAACTGCTATTGACACACTTGCGGTTTGGCTGGCCCTAGATATTGGCATCGGGCTTCGGGGTTGGACATGTTTCGGGTGATCCGACTAACAACCAAAATCCGTACAACGCTCCACGCGTGTCGCCGACGATTTTCCGCAGCTTACGGATCATCGCAAGACGAGCCTGTTCGGTGGCCACGAAATGGCTGACACTCCAATATCGCGCCCCGTTTAACACCTACGTATATGCCGCTGAATGATAAGGCTTATTTTTTATTCTGCATATAGGTACGACGGGGCAGATTTCCTCCGAGAATCGTGATATACTCCGCGGAACGGGACGAGTTATGTCACGTGATCCCACGAGCTTCATATCTTTTGGTAATAAACGTGGCCAATAAAAAAAAAAAGGTCCCCGGCTTTTCGACATGAGCTTCATTATAGCGGATACAGGGTTTCTCATGATGTATGGCACGGCCTCGGAGGTCCGCCCTCGCGATCTCACGTTACGTTTCTAGGATTACTACGATTGGTCCGCTCCGAATGGACAGAAATATAATACCCCTCTTGCATTGTTCTTGTCAATTTTACTGCGATAACGTTTTCTACTTACCTTTGAAGACGAATCACTGTTCTCTTTTTTATTTTAATAATCAAATAGCTTCGCCACCGGTGCAAGGCATGTTAATGTTTAAACTTAACGACACACCCGTTATATCGCGATATAAACTGCGTTTGTAGAATGGGTTCACCAGTGACCCGGTATTCTCTAGTATTCAAGTTTATTGCTGCACCGTTTCCCAGCCGAGATGAGCGGGGACTGCAAGCCATTAAGTTTATTTTCTGGAAATATATTCCTCCATAAAAATTTTCAACAAAATTGACAGTGCTGTTCGAACTGGGCTTGATCTGTGCTCTGTTCCGCTTGGCGGTATGGTTTAAAGGTTTCTGTGAATTCGACCGCATGCTGAGGGACTTTTGTCATCGGTAACAAGATTACAGATTTCTCACAACTGACGACTCTGTTATCAATGAGTAGAAAATGCTTTTACTCGAGAAAAACACACACGATGCGTGTGTTTTTCCAGAATATTGTATGTTCACCTGTTATCTTTTGCATCCTATCACCGTGTGGCCATGGCTTGTTAATGTTATAATAAAACGAGTCAAAGCTTATTAAGACAGAGTTTCGTCTTGGGAACTCGATAGTCGTCGATACCGTCCAGTGTTCAAGAGTTGAAACTCACGTAGTTTGAAAAGCATCAAGTGCAGAAGTTTAAATTATATGTAGTATAAATACACGAACTTAGATACCTATAAATATACAGAGCAGTCGATGCTGTGAGCTCGGGTAGAGTCTTTCAAGACCGAATGCCTTGAGTAGACAAGTTTTCTCTCCATCTTCGGTTAAAGAATAGCACTTCACCTCTGGGAAGTAATCGAATCGCTGATTGGCCAGATGGTCCAAGGAAGGAAAAGGTTCATTAATCGGTTTCCAACCAGTTGTGTCGTATTTTGCGCTCCGATATATCGGCTTACGTCATCGTTTGCGCGTATTAAAAAAACAACGAAGTGGGCAAATACCAAAAGCACTGGACATCCCGGATTTCTCGCAAAGCAGCTAAATGTAGAAAGTATCGTACGTGTGCACGACTAATTGCACTAGAAGAAAAGCTAATTGTTTAAATCTGGGTTAAGGTTACCAGATGTTACCTTAATTTTTTCATCATACCCACAACGAACCGCGATTATAAACGAGCGGCTTCCGTCTCGCTAATACTTTGCAATGTAAGCTCGAAACAAAACGGTGCTGGGACATTTAGCGTTTCAAAAGATGCGCAGTTAAAACGCGCCGCTGCATGTTGGCCAGGGGAATCGACGTAGTTAAAAATTTGAACAAAAACGCAAGAACGCGGTATATACGCGTTTGTTCTTTGCTCTACATCAATCATTCCCAATAAAAATTTCAAGCTGACAAGAATTAATGCCCGTGCGAGGTTTAACTTTTCTCTACAGGCGCAAATACGTTGGTAAAACGCCAGCGTTCACGTATAGACGTGTCCATTGTTCGGTTGGCGAGGTGTCTGTTTTAGTATCGAGAGATAGGCGGCAGCAATTGCGCGTCTCTTGTTTGACCGCCGCAGCTTTATGGCTTATAGGACCTCTGTAACGAGCTTATCCGATTAGAGGTGCCCTGGAATCTCTCTATCTCTTCTCTGCAACACGAACTATAGCCACATACATTTACACACGCCTACAGCGATACATGGTGTTGCGTGGTCTTCGCGCCTCGATTCCTTTCATGTGACCCACAGCTTAGAATCATAGTTTATTTCCCGTCGGGTCGCCTAGGTCACGTCGTATCTTTACAATACAGGATAATTATTATTTAATATACTTATAAATAAATAAGTAGCTACTTGTTCGAGCAACCGAAATTGTGAGCTTTGAGAATGTTGCGTGATCGAGGGTGAGGAGATTCGTGTTATGTCATGCAGAAAAAGAAAATATACATACACCGGTGAGTTGAGAGAAATTAATAGCTTACTTTATAACGGGTGAAAATTAACAAGAATTAATTGACGCGATTTTCTTTAATTAAACTATAATAATCGAGCATAATTCGTTCCAAGAATTAGTTCAAACCATAGGTGGTTGGGTAAGCTTTAGTAGAAATCCAAGAAACTAGTCAGCTTACGGAATAATACTGCAGAATTATATAATGACCATCTCTGGAAATAATTGATTGCAAATGTGACCTGGTACGAGTGGTAGATTAAATGTTGAACTATCGGAAAAAAGCAAATCAATTGCATGTGCAAATTTGTCTGTATTAAAACAAGGTGATACAAAAATGCAGTTTAACGGATAGAATTTGAATGTAAATAAAAAGATATTTAGTTTGAACAAATGCAAGATATAACGGAATATTTAGAGCTATGGAAATGACGTCAACGATTCATGGATATATCGCGCATTCACATAACTAGAATTTGCGAATGCTGTTGTTTTGTTATTATTATTGCTATTGGATTTTTCACATTTTTCTTTTCCAGCACAGCGAGAAACGTACATACATCTGCGTGTATGAAATATCGTCACTTGATATTCTGGAAATAGGAGTGGAATGTCAATTGAAAATCGCGTTCTAAATTCAGATCACGAAGTTTCATCTCGCGCGATTGCAGGGGAGTTATATGACCATAATAGTTTGATCATTGTTGATCGTAGGTACCTGCGTTTCGTCAATCCCGTTTGCAAACTCAATGTACCGGCAGATATTTCGCTCGAAATGTATGCGCATTGTAATTTAACGTCCGCTGAAACTTTTTGATACTCCTAATTTATCGTACGCCATCAATTTTTCCCGCACTATAAAAATTACATGAATATCAAAACGCGCCCTCATATACTCGTATTACATTTTATGCCGCATTTACGACCGCGTTCCAATATTATCACGTATCACGGTTGACAAATATAATTAAACTTCCAACTGAAATTTTCCGCGGTTTTCGCATTGCAACGGCAAAGTCCGCATATTAAAGAAAACCTTTTGTTGCCATACAACAGGTAGAATAGCACACCAGCAGACCAACTCATGATCGAACTAATTAACGTTTAATAAAGGTATATATACCTACCTGTATCAAAGGGGCAAGCAGGGTTTGTGCAGAATTTGCAGACCGCTGTTGAATGCGCCGGAATTGTTTTTCAATGGAGAAATGACCCATTTCATTGTTCTACGTCCCTCTCCTGGATGCACGTAGGTAACAACGCACACGGTTTCCGACGTCTGCGCTTCCTTTAGGCATCTTTTTTATTTTATAACCATTTTTTGCCACGTGCTGATTGAATTCTTTTACTATTTTTCAATCAGATGTTCAATTTATCGTTCACAACACAATCATCCTTGTATAAACCGGAGCACCCGGCGCAATCTGCTACAGTATGGGAATAAATTATTGTTCGCCGTTTATTCGTAATAGGTACATCTATTGTATAATCGCAGCACATAACTGACAATCGGATAATTGCGATTCAGTTTTGTACAAAAACGTGCAGCTCGAATTGTTTCGTTGAATGGAAATTAATAATCATGCCAAAGGCGGACGCGCGGCTTTGCTTTTACCGCATCACGCCAGCTTCGCTGAATATTGGGTATATATGCCTGATATACCTGAAACCTTGTTACTTCCGTACAAATAATATGTAGCACGTATAATTCTTATCCTTTTTCAATTTAATTTATTTTATAATGGAAACGAAGTTTCCGGTTCGAAGAAATGCTTGCGCGTAAAACGATTTATCATTAACGGTATATGAGTTACACGAAAGTAGCAATTGCTATATGGAGTAAAGCGGTTTAATGAGATAACGAAAGGGGAAGGCTTTTTTACAGCGACAGCATGGGAGGAAAATTGAGGAATATCCGGGATTATGAGAGCGTTCTAATTTAAAATCTTGCTTGGTTTTTTTTTTTCTTAATTTTCGTTTTTTTTTTCTCGTTTTAATCTTTTTACACAATAGTTTTAATGACATTCGACTGATATATATACATATGTGTTAGTGTAGACCCATAACACACACGCACACACATATATACAACGTGTGTGTATATATAATTATTTTGTGTATGTCTTTATTGGCCCAACGACCTCACATAAATTACCATATATATAATATATATACTTAGTTTGTCTTAAAGTTTATTTATACATCATTAATACGGCCGTATTAATATACTCCTTTTTGTTCCGTTCTTTTTTTCTCCCCCTTCTTTGCAGATATACATAGTTTAAGTTTCTCATATTTACAAAACTCACCACGATCTCGCGCGATCACTTCTCGTAATTAATTATACAATAATGATAACGTCATCATTATCATCGATAATAATAACGAAAATAATAATAATAATAATAATAATAATAATAATAATAATTCATGTCTTCATAGTTACAGTTTAAGATTCATATTTTTATGTTAACATGTAGGTTTTCATTTGTGTTACCTGACACGTATAATCGGGAACAAAGCGACCAAGCCAATTGCAGTAAAACTTGTTACGCGAAAAGTTCAGTACGGTATAAATTACTCTGTGCCGCAGATATCGTATTTTGGAGTGCGTTTCCTCGCTCGCTCTATGAGAACGGAAAAATCTCACGAGTTGCCTGCCAAACTCCTTCTCGGCCACCCTGTACATACGTGACACAGCTACGTTCATATTTATACATAACGACTGGTTGCTCTGTCAATACTAGTTTATTTATGCATCTATCGATTGAACTTGAGTCGATTCTCAATTACTTCGAGTGCCATTTAAACGAATGAAACGTTTCTTTCATTTCTAAACAATTTGTACACAATGCGTAAAAGATCAACGCCAAAATGACGTGAAAAAGATAAGGAAAATGAAAATAATGTGTGTATAGATAAATTGAAATCGCTATTGATTCCATTGAAAATCGAAAGTATTATAATCAGGAGTACAAACATTCGTATTCCACTATTACGGCTAATAGGCAGTCACGTTAGATATGACGGAACTAAACTGGTTTGCACTTTTTACACACACACACAGATATATATATATATAGTATATATATATACGATATTACAAATTATTCGAAAATAAGGATTCATCTGTTCGCTAATGTATAAATATTGTATCTATGTATATTAATGTCTCACGTATCCTAGGAGCTGCGACACATTTACAGTAAGGAACAACGATAAAACGAAGTAAAAGGGGTAGAGTGAAAACAAAAAAAAAAAAAAAACAAATAAAACTAATTATAAATAATTTGCCAAAAGATCAGTAAAAAAATAAACTAAAAATAACGCACTTCTGCAGTCATGAAATACTTATAAATTGTAGGTACATGTATAAAATAAGTGTAATTTACGTTGTTTATCCGGTACGTATATAGTACGAATAAGATTGGAGTAAGCTCGAGATTTATCAATGTCTGATCGACATGGTTTAAAATGAAATGAAATCTTTATAATTTTTTTTTTTTCACCTTCTATTATATCTATATGATACACCCGCGCACTTACGTGTATATATATACATATAAATATATTAGGTATATTGAGAATCACACAACCTTGATACATTAAGTATTTAGAAAGTTTTTTTTTTTTTCACAGACAATTGAAATAACACGACACAGTATGTATATAAGTAGGAGTAATAATTTATAATGGACAGAGAATGAGTAGCCGTTCGAAACGAGAGCCGCTTCGCTGTCGGTTGTCGGTCGGTGTTGTTTCTCGCGAGGTAATTTTTGGTTTGAAATGCTTTCGCAACGTGCGTCTTATAATATATAAGAGGAGAACGATCGGGCCATAATATGTATATGCATAAGGCGGGTATGTGCCAGCCGAAGGCGGAGGATAAAACGTTCCGTTGTAAAACGTCCGGATGAATATCTCGTCGGCGTCGTTTTCGTCGTCACGGTTACGCAACGTATTCGGAATGCTCGTCACGCCCGTAAGTCAGGACGCGGTAAAAGGTATTATAACCGGGCCGAGAAAATTGTCATAATAATGGAAACTCGGGTAAATCGGAGCCGCGACTTCTTTCCCTGTAAAGATTTTGTGGAATTTTCTTGCGCGTCAAAAATTCTCTCTTCGATCGCGTCGCGTTATCGTTCGGCATTCACAGTCGCTTGTCTACGTCAAAACGTTTGATTTCCATCAATTTCTATACACACGTTCGACAAGAGGACGCGGTTTTTTTTCCCCGAATAAAGTATGCATGAAATTCCGCCACCCTGCGCGAACTAAAACCCCGGTTCCATTTTTTTTACTGCCTTCGATTTTATCCACGAATGAGTTTATAGATCTGTTTCTAATTCATCTCGTGATCAAAAATATTCAATTACTTGTACAATTACTAATTCTTGGAGACGTACGATTGTTCGTTTAACAAGAAATTCATTTCTTCTTCTTCTGTATTCGTAGTCTCGACCTTATCCAAACAGAGTCGTATTTTCATTCAGAATTTGGGGGGGAAAAGTGATAGATGGCCGGTGGTCTGGTTATGCTATGCGTGTGCCAATAAAAATCAAGTAATAATTACTATCCGGATTAAGCCTAAATTGCGATATTCAGGATTACCAGTGAATCAACAATCGCGTTTATTTATCTCCTTTTATCACTAATGTATGTGTCTCGAACTTGTGGAGAAGAAAATTTCCATCAAATTCGGAAACACCTGGAAACTTCTGTAAAAGAGGGAATTTATTTTTACAGTCAAACGACATAACTTCTTTGTCTTTTTTTCAGTCATAATAATTGATTGGCCGTGTGTGTTTGTGTACTTTTTTTCTTCATCCAGAATTGAGTCGCTAAGGGAAAAGCGTCAATAAAGTGAACAATCTCTTTGTGAACGTACGAAGTACGCAGTGGAAAATCCCCTGTGGTGGAAACATAATATTCGCTGATGAATAAACCGTTACTTTGCCATGTCAACATGTTGTAATTTGTTTAAAATCAATATGTAATTACAGATCAAACAAATCGTAGTATTGAATTACAAATTAGAGCGTGAGCTCATCGATTTTCCCTTTAGCTGTTGATTAACAAAATCCAATAGAACGATGCCTGCAGGGTTTCAAGCATGCAGTATACGTAAATTACCATATCGGGAGTACCGGCAGTTGAAGACACGTATATCGTGAAATACTAGACGTTTATTGTAATAGATGATAAATATTTTAATTAAAATGACCGAGAAATGTATAATAATGTATAATGTATGATAAAAGGAAGAAAAAAAGAACCGATTACATTCCCGTCACAGAAAAAGAAGTCGCGTTGCGTGTGATGTCGACATTCACTACCAGATAACCAGACACTTGTCCATTCTACGTGTATATTTTTTAATTTTTTTCCAACTTCAGCCCAACAACGAAGAGAAACGCGAAGCTGTAACGCAGCACCGGCGTTAACTACACTTGCCAAGTTCACCGTGGTGCAAGGGTGCATAGGTATAATGTATTATATATATAAGTTCAAAAGTGTCAGGTGTTCTACCGCTCCTGACTAGACTAATTACGCTTGCACGTTTCAGAAGAGGCCGCGGAGTAGAAGAGAATTCCCGTCTTTCTTTCCCCATTTGCGATTTCTCGCCGTTCGTAGGTATCGTGTAACAAACTTCAAGGGCTCCGGAGACTCCCTAGGGAGATTGTTTCTAGTCGCGACGCTTCTCCAACTTTTACCCTCAACGCTACACTCTCTCCTTATTTTCTCTCCCTCTCTTTCTCTTTTGCTCCCTTTACAAAATGTTACGTCAAAACTGTCAACGGAATTTTGGCACGCTCCAACCGTATTGCTAAAATTGCGAATTCAACTGACGACGAAATTAATTGTAAAAACGAAATTGTATATATTACACGGACATTCGTAGGTACATGATAGGAGGAAGAAGGCTAAATTAAGAAGAAAAAAAAAATGAGCAAAAGAAAAAAACTGCAGGTGAATCGAACAAATATATGACTGTGCACAATTGTGCGGAAGCGCGGTAGCGGGAAACGAGATGGAAAAGTTTAATTTGAAACCCTATACCTATCTTATATACCTACAAATACGCACTGACCAGGCCGAGATAGTATATTTATAAAATAAGGTTTATAATACAGATGTTAAAAGAGATCCGAACGTCTGTAAGACTTATATATGTATGTATATAGAAACTATAAAGAATTGAAAAAAAGAAAATTCCGAACTTTTATGAGTCAAACTAAACCCCGAGCGAATGACAATCATAAAATGTTTAATACTGCAGCTGCTACTCGTACACATGTATGATAATAATACATGCACGTGCTTATGCGTAAACTATATTGCTCCACGTATCACTCAACGAATTTGTTTGTTACAACGAACTTGCCTGTATAATACGTATTCAAAGAATATTGTACGTTATATCATATAATAGGCAGTTTCTATCCACCGCTAATGAGAGATTCATTTTTACATTGCTTCAGTTTTGGCGAATGAAAAATAACGAGATCTTCATTACCGGTAAATTCTATGTATGTAAAAAGTTGCAGACGTGTATAACTTACAAATCATTGTAAGAATGGAGAAGAGAAATAAACATAATTAAATAGATGCGTTATGTTCACTACACGTATGTACATACATAACATACATGGTATGTAGGTATCTAGTTGATACAACACACACTGAAAGTGAGAGTGAAGTCTGAAACGCGCGGTAGGTTCAATTAACACTAATATTTACATACATGTGTGTTGTGTATATGTAATATGTATTATATACTGGCCTATGGAGAAGCAAGTAACGTCACGATAATAGTACGTAAGTTACTTAGTCAATTCTTAAAATATTTCCATCGTTTATTCCGAAATACAATTGCTAAAATTCACCATCGTAAGAAATTTCTACTTTTTTATGTCTCGGTGTGAACCACATACGTCACGGTTTTTTTTTTGCCACATCTCAATATGTTCACAACTTCTTAGGCTTAAGACAACGGTATTAGGTATGAGTCGACCGGACATAATTTATTTTTACCATTAACTATTATTATTATTATTATTATTATTATTATTATTATTATTTTTATTTTATATATTCGTGTATTTACTGGTTTTTTCTTCTATATTTATGAAAAATACTCTTAGCTTGTTTTCTTGGTTTCGCAATATACACAATATTATAACAATCTAGCTATAAATTAATGGTTTAAATTTTTATGTCACAATTTTGCTCGTTTTTTTTCCCGACACATATATACATACATACATACGTAAATACATTTGTATTTATATGCGCGTATAGGTATGTGTATGCATGTTGTCATATTATTATAGTCACTAAATTACCTTGCAGCAAAGTCGGGAAAACTAGTTTTATATAGGCATACTCGTATACGTATACCGATTTGATACATATACATACATATATGTAACGAAAATCGAAAAGTAAAGAAAGCTGGTGAGAGAAAAAGAGATACGTAAGTATGATTCGGTCCATTTCGTGACATGTTTATCTCACGTTACTACAGTTTCTCCGACTTTCCTCCACTTACAATATCATATGTTATTCACTGTCTGAATAAATATATCAAGTACACGATCGTACGGTGTGTTAATTATCTCATAGTTATAGTTTTATTTCAATCTATCTAGGCAAAATTCATTCACCGGTGGCTCATTGTTAGGCCTACTTAGCGGTCGGCTTTGGATTAAAGGATATTGCCGGTATTATTCGTAATTCCCAACATCTGTGTTTCTCATCACGAACGAATTTAATTCTTGTCGATGGCGATTCATTCCTGTATATAATTTCACGTTTTATTCATTATTTCTATGTCTGCGCGCGCCTGTATGCGTGTGTGTGTGTGTGTGTGTGTGTGTGTGCATCAAGTATATTCAGACGCACGCGTACAGATGAACATTATTAAGTACTCAAACCGGTTATTTTTTCGGTACCCATACGTATAATTCATAACCAAACGATTGCTTGCGACGCCGAAGTAAAAAGAATGAAATGTAAAAAAATTCTTCGTACATATTACACGTATATGCAAGAAAATACGGAAATCGATTACGTCCATAGTGGATATTTTTAGTGCAGGGGAAAAAAACTAATTTGGGAATATACCTACATACGAGATTTATATGCGCGGAATTAGTTTCTCCTCGGTCCGCCGATCATCTTTCATCCCGATAGCATCTAGATTAATTTATCAAGTTCCCCGAATCAAGATTGGATTCCGCAACAAACTTATATACCTGCATTCCTAGGAAATCGTTGGTATACAGGTAAGTATAGGTAAACACACGTACGAAAATCGCGAGAGATACTCGTTTACGGCATAGAAGGAGCGTGCAAACGGCAGAGCCTGGCGAGCGGCTTGTAACGCTGCTTTGGCGCATCTTACACTTTCAATCGACACACTTTCGAACCGAAGCATTTACGACTGTCTATAAACACACGTCTGTCCCGCGGCCTCCGGGAGAACGGTGATGATACCAAAGAGATAGAAAGAGATACGGGGAGGGAAGGAGAGACGCGAGCGAAGACGAGGCCGGCTGCTGTGCGGAGGAACGAACGAGAAGTATAAGTAAAAACGATACCGGTCTTCGGCATCTGACCAAAAGGAGAAATAAATAACGAAGAAGAATAAAAAAATAAAATGAAACAATCGAGTCACTTGTGTGGCCCGAGGCAAGGGACAGAGTAAAAAATAAAAAAAAAGTAAACAGCAAAATGAAGTAAAGTCGGGAAAAAACGGTTTCGAGAGGTGAGGGAGAGGGGAAGAGATTGCAAGACAAAAAAAAAAAAAAAAAAAGAAATCTCTCTCTTAGGTCTCGCTGAAACAAAAGGGAAAGAAAATAGAAAAACGCGGACGTCAAAACAAGGACGAAACTTGAGACGGGACCGAAGGGTTCTCCCGATCCACCTCCCACCTCCGTCTTTTTTGTAACATTTGAAACTTTTTTTTTTTTTTTTTGCATAGAAAAATTCTCCCTGTCGTCCTCTCGTCTTAATTGGGCGTTGAAATATCGGGGTACAGCGGAAATTGGCTGGAACCTGTTCGAAATCCATCAAAAGTTACTCCTCAGTAATGTCGTTAATGACGCGACGCTGCGCGAATGGATGCGGTTTTCTAGCTTTCTTGGCTTATATGGCCTCTCGTATGTGCCGCGGTTCCCGGAACGTTTTCTCATTCTTTTCGTTCTTCTTTCTTCTCCTTGTCTTATTCTTCTCTTATTCTTCTTCCTCTTCTTCAATCCGAGCAGACGGGATACGATCGAGGGAATAATCGACGCTATTCCCGTCGTTCTATAACCGCGAAATCCCGTCTCTCGACGTTTTCTCATCGTCCAACAGCGATGCAGCGCCTCGTTTCTCGACCACAGATTTAACCTCAGACTCCGACTCGGTTTATACGAACCAACCTGGACTGACCTAACCTAACGTAATTATGCAACTGATTACTTTACGCTCGAAGCATGCCGCGTGTAATATAATAATAATTCTCAAGAAGAGGAATCCTTCGAATGACCTGCGCTGCAAGAAAATGTCGGCGATGGCGGCTCTCACCGTCGGCCTTCGACTACAGTGCAAGGTACTAAACGGCGAGTGGATGTTTTATGTAGGTAATCGGTATAGAAATGCATCAGCGAGGCCGAAGATCCGCGAAGCTCGGGTTACAGAGTAAACTGAGATGAACCGTTATTAAGGAAAATATTTCCTATACTTCCACCCCGGCTAATTTAAGAAGAAATTCCTAGAAATGAGAACGTTAAAAATTTAAGCGCGATTTTACGAAATGATTACTCTTGCCGCACAGATAGATTGCCGTATCTCTTAGCGCCATAAGACTCATTGGAAGAGATTTCTTCACGTATAATAATGCGACGTGAACAACGTTGTACGAATCGACCGAGATGTTCTCCTACTTTAGAAAAGAACGGAAACCTAATCAAGTATGCAGTGTTAGTAAACACATATTGGTCATACGTTTATAGAATCGGACCAATCTGTAATTGATATCGCACGCGGAAATGTTCGCACAGAGCATAAAGCATTCAGAGAACCGTTTACTTCAGGAGAGGAGCCAGAAAGAACGGCGACAGGTATTTATGTATACATGCACGGTGGGAAAAGTTTTTCACCCTCGTCAGTTAAGGACGAGGTACAAAGAAATAAGAAGGCAAAACAAGGTGGAGAGAAAGAAAAAAAAAAAAAAAATAGCCGAAGGAAAGGAAAAATTTGTGCCACTATCAAAAGTTTAAACGAGAGAATAAGTCTTCTGCGTTCTTATATACTATCGGCAAAATACCTGTTCTCTCTCTCTTTCATTCTCTCCCCCTTTGCCCCGTTTGGATAAGAATAAACTCTTGGAAACGTTTCTACGAGAAAAGTTTGATCCTGAAGTGTAAAGATCTACACGGCGACCAGCACGCGCTATACGATACATTTCGGACCCCTTTACGCGATGGGTTCTGGGTACTAAATGGACGAAGGAGAGAAACGTCCCATTTGGTGCTACGGTGGTCAGGTTTCAGGGTTCTGGGAACGAGACGGAGGTCAAGGGTCATGAAAATGGAGCTGCGGGCAGGGGCGGAAGTAAAGGGAACGAGAAGAGCGGAGGTCGAGGATGACGGTTGTTGCGGTCGTGATGGTGCGACATCGGGGCAAATCGAGCTAAAAATCGTCGGTAACAACTTGGTTATAGAAGTATGAGGAATGGTAAAGAAATAGTTGGATGTGACCGCGGCTAGGAGGACAAAAGAATGATTCGGGCACCGGCAACCAACCGGTTCAATTGTGCGACCCAATTGACCCCGACTTACCGGACGAAGAGGACGGGGAGGATGGCGACGAAGCAACGAAACGCGAGGTGCACTGACAGAGCGGTCGGTGGCAGGGGATGAAGAGTTGCGCAAAAGTGTTTTCCAGATCAATTCAATTTCGGATGACAATCTTCGTCGATCTCGCGACGAGAGCTCGGATTGGAAAATTTTACGCCAGATACTTATACCGTCCGAGTAGCCATGCGTGCAAACCGCCAGACTCGCTAACCCACGTACGCGTTATATGTATAATTGCATAAGTAACACAGACGGTCCGATGATCGAATTTTTCAACGAAACTCAGCGAGGAAACGGAACGTTTATTATACACGCGTTTTATACCACATTCGTGACTAACTCTGCACAGCGACCGACTCACATGGAATCGAAGCGATGTCAAACTGCAGCTAGCAGGTTGCTATTAAAGCGTGTAGATGTGAACCGGGTGAGATGGCGTTTGAAAAAATAAATAAAAATAAAACAAAACTAAAGTCAAACTAGAAAAAAGCAACAAAAGATCGAGAAGAAAAAAACCTACCGTATACGTATGCACATATGTGTACCTATGCATATTTGTGTAAACAATAATTTTCAATCGTGCGGGAGAGCGAACGGCGGGGGGGGGGGGGGGGGGGGAGCTGAGATGTATAAATAATAGCCATACGGCAACGTTATACGTACCCCTCTCTTTGAATTTACATATTATTATACAGGCCAGTTGATATATGGCGCGTCCGTCGAGAAGCCGATCATAAATAACTTATAGCCTATGTTAATAATATATTAGACTTAGGCAGTGTTCCTTCCCTCGTTCCCCGCCCCTTTCTCTGCCCCTGCCACTTTCTCGCCCTTTCGACCTATTCGTCGACCCCACCGTCACTCAGGCACTCGACGTTAACAATGAAGCTCAGTGTCAGTCCTCCGAACGAGTTTTAAACAGCAAATACTAAACGAGTTTGATACATATATATGTACATATGTACGGATATTATGTATACGTAGACTTGTAGCGATGCGTTGAAAATTTTAGTGTATCCACCTTGCTGAGATTTTCATATATAATCGTCTCTGAAATTTCTAGTTACTTCTCAAGACGACGGTGATTAAAATCGTTAATATATAGAGGGTACTGAAGAGGAGAGCAATAAAACGAAGAAGAAGAAGAATGGGAAGAAATCTGAGACAAGTAGCTGCCGAAGAAGTTTGCTGCATTATTTTCAAGCAAAGAGTGTGACGCATTGTCTGAAGCGATGAAAAGAGGAAGGAAAAAAGGAAAAGGAAGGAAGAGAGACGAACACTCGCTACAGCCGGTTATGAGGAATTTGTAATTATTGTATGAGAATTATTCGAGGATGGTGGATAAAGGGTTTTGAAAACGCGAGGCGATTAGACGTTCCAACTTTCAAAGTATACATCGTCCTTCTCTTTCAAATGGTTCAATACACGCGCGCGCCGTTTTTGATCTTCTACCTCGTATATATTACACGTACAGCAAAGGTACGAAATACTTGAAATTATTAATCAATCTCTTTAGGATGTATCGCGAGGACGCGAACACTCGACATTTTAATCCATGCAATAAATTTTGCCCCTCGTTTACAGTACCGTACAAGAGTACCGCTCACGTATACTCGTCGTTCCCCGAACAACCGATTTCAAATTTTAATTAATCTTTATCCAATTTTCAACAAGTTATATCAATTACTTTGAAGAGCTACGGCGGTTCAAAAGTCGCTGCGGCTTGTTGTACGATACACGGTTATTAATTGAAATGACAAAATTAAGAATACAGCCTCGAGTGATCCGCCTCGCGTATACTCAAAAACGACCGACGATCCTCCGCGGCGTTGTCGTATTATCTCACAAAATATGCAATTAAAATGTTGTTGCCGTGTTGTTGTTTCATTTTTCCATTTTTCTTCCCGGTCGATCGAATGTATTTATTTTCTCATCCTTTGTGCGGGGCTCGTCGAAGAGAGCAGAGCCGGGAACGACTACTCGCGCCGCGATGTTTGCTGGTTGAAAATATAATATACACCTGAGAGGGATAAACACCACTACGGATTCTCTCCTTTGTAAGAGTATACGTACAACAAAGCTTCCAACTTCCATGGCACAATCGCCTGCACCTTCTCTGATTGTGAGCGACACCGAGAGGAACGTACGCATGTGTGTACGTAAGCGTACAAGAGGAGGACTAGATCGCATGCCTGAAACTTCAAAGTATTTTTTCCCACATACGCGCGTGTACGCGGAGAGAAGTACGTATGCACGAGGCGCGTATGTTTACGTGCACCTATGTAAAAGCCCTCCTCAGAGATCGCGCGGGGCATTAATACCTCACGTCACGGCATCGCGCGATATAGACAGAGACCGGTGTGTTATTAATTTCAATCGTGCGCAGGTATAGGGAACACATACCGGCAGGTATACGGGCTGGCAACCCGACGCAACGTAATTTGTACATGTACCCAGAGCGCACATCGAGGTCTTATATCGGCTTGTCTGCGTGTCGATGATCGTACGCCGAAGGAACGCGCGCGTGCGTTACGCGCAAGGAGAGAGTTTTTGACCCCGACGATGACCCCTCCGCCTCTCCTTCGAAATGCAGACGACTAAGGACTTGCTTGTACCTAAGTACGTACAGGCATCGGTACGCGAACGTGTGTGAATCCGTATCACGGACAATACCAGAGGTCTCCGCGAGGTGGTAAAAGGTACAAGGTGGGTATAACCTGGAAGGCGCAAAGGGGTCGCGTGTGAGAAACGTACGCGTAACTCCCGTGCATGTGGGTACGTACGCGAGTGTATGTTTATTACACCTATGTACGCCGGGAGTAAACGAATCGCGATTACAAAACCAAAACGCCCAGGGTGACGGCAGTGGTTTTACGTACATACGTCTACGGGTTTACGGATACGCGCGGTACCTATAAGGTAAAGTTTTCTACGGGTACTTATTATTGTCAGTTACATACGCGCAATGCGGGCAAGAGGCCTGCTTTCGGATCAGTCAATCATTCGCCGAATGAACCCGCGACTTTTTATACGCGTGTAACGCTCGGTTCTACGCTTTGTCTCACGTTATCGTCCCAGTTGTTTCCGCGTATCGATAATCGCGTTTCAGCGTTGTAACACAGACAGGCGCCGGTGATACGAGAACGCATCTCTAAGTAAACCGTGTTTCTGACAGGATAAATAAGGTGAAAACTGAAAATGTTGCCTTTCGAAGCGGGGCTCGCCTCCGAACCCGTTATTCGATTTTCAAACGTCAAGGAACCGAGGGGACGCGCGTCCAACGTCTTTCGGGTCGGGATAACGTCGTGGCCGATTTCGGAATTCGATGTTAAAGTTGATGCAGGGATAATTAGATTTCCCGATACGGGGAGACAAGAGCCGTGCGGTGTTTGCGGGCTTTAATGGAATTTTCAGAATATTGCTGCACCGTAACGAGGCTCCGCTACGCAGACCGAGCTACGTTTCAAAGAAAATGTATCACTTGTCCTCCTCCCTTGTAAATATATATTACGTATGTATATTGTAGGTGGACATAATTCTTTGGCCTCGTCTCGTGGCCCTCTACCCCCGGCCATTGGTGGATACGCCCTGGTTTTATCCTCCCTCGCAATTTACCAAATGAAATAACCGGCATTAGCGAGGTGTGATTAAAATGACAATTTTTTTATTTAACGTATGGATGTAACGGTCGTTTCACGTGCACGTATGAAACAAAAAACGAAACTGTTCAAGTTTCACTTTTCGCCGAGATGAAACCACTCACAATTCAGCCTCTGAAAATATAATATCCGAAGGGAACATCGATCGACCTGACCAAGCATTGTATTCCCATACATTTAACGATAAGTTTATAGGACCTGGATAGTAACTGGTGTTATTCCACTTGACCAAATTCAGGATTGAAAAGATATTGTAAATAAATTTGTACACAAAGAACGGCAGAGGAGAAGCTTGGGTTTTCAATTACCAAATGTTGTATTTCTAGTAAAAGGCTACTTTAGAGTTCATCGATAATGGACTTACAACTTCGTCGTGAGTACGATTATAGAGAATTCGCAACACTGTATCTTTGAATATACTTTGTTTGCGAACCTTTCTCGAAAATGATTAAATTTCTTTTGTTAAAAAGGGGGGAAAAATGACGGTGCAGAGAATTCCGAGACGAATCGCGATCGAGTATTTTGTTCAAAACTTTTAATTAATGACAAAATCTTCAATTTCCGATGCCTGGTAAAATTTGTACACGAGCCTGCAGACGGTGGTATGTATTGAAAACATAAAAAAACTAGACTAGAGTAAATTTCGTTTAAAAAAACTGTACCCCAATACACAGATAAGGTGTTAAAATAGGGTATAATTTATAACTTTCATTACAACGGTTGGAGCAGCCGATCACAAAGCTGTAACACCGTTGTTAATTAACCAATCAATTAAATTCAAGTACGAATCCACCCCCTTCAGATATATTAAGTCTCGCATAAATAATTTCCGAAAGTTGCGGCGAAGAGTGGTGTACCACGCATACCTGAAACTCCTTGCACGCGGTCCGATTTATCGAGCGAGCTGTTGTACACAGGTGGATTGAAGGCAGGGTCCGTATAAATTGGATGCTGTACTCGATATATATTAGGATCGCAGCACCGCGGGCAGCAGCCACGCCCAAAAATCACGCGTCAGACGAGCTCGGCGGAGAACCATCAACGCTCGATCTATCGAGATAAACAGAAATTCCTACACTACGTGTGTGCATATATATGCATACATGTATATACACACACGCACGCACACACATATATACATGTGCACACGTCACTGTATAATACGCTGCCCGCGCCCCGCCGCACGATGATCGCTTTCCGGTATCCCGACCGTTTCACGAGGGGGATCATCGTCGTTTCTCGATCTCATATCTTCTCCGAAACCCGAAGCAGCGCCCCGATCGACGCGTGAAGTAATAAAATCGTATTCGCTGGCTCGTGAATATTCACTAGCTACCGGGAGGGCGTTCAATGTGTGGGTAAGTGTTGAGGCACACGCACGAACACAGAGCCGCACGCCCCTCGACGCGTTCTACTACAAGGGTTGGCCTGCCTGCAGGCTGTGGGTTGCACGCGTATCGATTGAGAGAGGAGAGAGATGAGAGAGAGAGAGTGAGAGAGAGAGAGAGTCGGAAAGTGGCATAGGATAGGTAAAAGCGTGGGAGCTGCCGGGAGAACGAAAGGAGCAATCCTGTTTCAAAAACTTTTCCCGGGCTTGTGCCCGACTTTTTACACCCCCTCTGGATCATCACCGCGCTGAGTTTTCGAGGACGGAATTCCGCGGCCTGCACCCTGACTTTTGTACTTTCCTCCGTGCCGCTAATGACGAACGACGTCTGTTGGACGTTAGATTGTTGGATCAACTTTTACAGCGCGCGAGAGAGGAAAAATAGAAGTGAGATAGCTGCGAGGCCCATTAGATAGATTTAATAAAGGACAATATGGGGAAAGTTTACCTATTACTCGACGAACAATATATATATATATATGTGTGTGCGGGCGTGTGTGTGTGTGTGTATATATATATATATATATATAAACGGTGTAGAAAACACAATATGGCTACTTGGGATTCAAGTCAGTGGCGCGTGGAGAAGAGAAGCCGAGCACCGGCCTGCAGGCAATATCAATATACGAGGGCCATTCTTGTATCAGTATGCGGACTACGTCCCTCGAAATTGTTACTGCCGATATTTGGATACGATACGCAAAAAGTCTAGTCCCTTCTTTCAGAGGATCTTCGTTCGTCAATTAAATCCTTTCCTCGTATCCTGGAGAATTGTTGTCACGCGGCGAAAGAAAAAAAAGAAAGATAAAAAAAGAAGAAGAAGAAACCTATCTCCAAGTACGAAAAGGTACTTCCCGTATCTTTTTATTTTTAAGAATATTTTTCGCCTTCAGAGGGCGGAAAGCGTTGATCTATCGACAAATATACGCCGGAACGCGTGTATCGTTGTTGTTCGCGTGGTAAATAAAGATTTTTTTGCAAGGGGACGTTTATCTTGTAAATTTCGTCGTGGTTGGGAATTTTTTCTTCTTCATCTTCGTCGCCCGTTTTTCCTTTTTTTTTTATATCTATATATATATATACACACACACACACATGTATATGTATGGGCACGAGACTTGGAATTTAAGATTTTTGCCCGCCCACACGCAAGGTTGGAAGAACCCCGAGGATAATAAAAAAAAACGATGGGTGTAAAAATTATCACAGGGTGTGTCAGCCATCTTGGAAAATGTGTATAACCAGAGACGACGCCGCGAAGCGAGGCAAGCAAGCGAAACCCGAAAATCTCGGCAATCGTCGGGGCTGAAATCTGATAAGTTTTTTTTATACCGTTGTGCGCGCGCGTTCTCAGTCATCTGCCTCTTTCTTTTCCATTCCTTTCAACGTTGAAATTATCACGGGACCACCGAGTTTCGGGAATAAAGGATATAGGCATATCCCGTTGAAATTAAACTCGCGGCGTACGGACGAGCATCAATGTTTACTCTGAAAACAATTTCATATATAGAAACGCGTAATAATATAATGATCGAGCGGCGCGTATGAATTCGTGTGAAAATCGAGAAGCAAAAAACATTAATCAAACAGTTAATAAATTTTCAATAATTACCCGATTCCGGAAATGGGTTTAAAAAAAAAAAAAACAAGCAGAGCACGAATCGAATCAGGTTAAAGCAAAGTTATATGAATAAATTTTCAGATTTCCCACGAGGGAGAAGCGCGAGTGGTTATACATATAATATATACCTACGATCATTACCCGAACATCGCGAAAACGTACGTATTTGCCGGAAGACGGTATCGCGTCTAGAAATGAATAACAATCGATCTTCATATATGCATGTATTATTCATTTATAGATTAGTCATGAATTTCAGAGTCTTAGCTTGCTGGCACACGAGTCCCCATTGACGTAGGAGATTGAAAATTTAGACAAATTATTTCTAAACAATTGGAAACAGGATCGTCAAAATAATAATTTTTCCGAAACGAAAATGAAAGGACCACCTAAAGTACATAATTACTGAAAAAAATCATTCTGCGCGGATGGTATAGAATGGAGAAATCGCATGATTCCGAGTGTACATTGATAAGGTTTGAAAAGCCTGAACTTGGGCCTCCGTAGCTTTTTGGGTGAAAAGAGAAACGGAGGAGGAAATAGGGATAGAAGCAGCAGCGAGGGGAGAAAAGAAGGTTGTGATTTGCAGCCGGCGAGTAAGCTGGTGGCGTGCTTCAAAAAGCACGGGCTCTGGGTGGAACCAAGATATTATCTCTTGTACTTTCCCCAATCGGATTTGCAACGAATCTTCGAAGAAAGCTCGTCGCCAGGGCAACGAGTGAGAGAGAGAGAGAGAGAGAGAGAGAGGGGAAGAGAAAGAGAGCGACGCAGCCTTAGATTCAGGACCATGTCTCAAGTATCAATTTCTTTACCCTCTCGAATACATACATAAATAAAAGTATAAACAAACGATGTTTGCACCTTCGGGAAGCAAAACAAAGCTGGAATCGTACCGGCACTTTGACACGAATAAAAAATGATTCAACAAAATCCAAAGAGTTGAAATAAAAAAAACTAACAAAGCGTTCTTTTGATTCGTTACAACATTATATACCCTAATACTCGGCGTCAACGGGACACGTGCATCCCTTAATTGTTACTGGTGAACCATTCATATTCTGATCAAATTTCTAAAGGTTTTTTATTCACCCCCAACTGCTGCGCACATGCATCATACAAAATTGCGACCCTAGGTGCAAGAACTTGACTCGAGTTTAAGTTTAGTACAATGAAACATGAATAAAGTATTTGTAAACCGATGTACACGGATTTTAATAAAAATATCAATCGTTTTTCGTTTCAACAAAATTGTCGTAACCTTTCTTATCGCTGCAACATCCATAAGATCATAATTTTTACTACTTCATTGTCCAATCCTTAACTCGAGTTAAGTTGTTGTTTCACGCAGGGGCTCAATTAGTATACGTATGAAGTTGTTCGCGAGACAATCGATAAAATTTTCGCGTTTAACCGATCCAACATATTGTGCCCAACGTTTTCCCCGCGACGAGGTAGGTACCTACAACCTGTAAAATGGATATGAGAAAGACCCGGCATAAATGGCGCAGGGTTCGTTGTACTAAAATCGATTCGCAAAATTGAACCGATCGTCGCTATCCTTATCCGAGTATAATTGCCCTGTCTTTTCCATAAATCTCTACAGATCCCCGTTTCTCCGTTTCCCTCACATCTCTTCCCTCGAAAGCGACGCGCGTAGCGAATGTTCATTCCAGTCCGAGGAATGAGTAACAATACTGGATAAATCCCGATCCTCGGTATAGATAAATTTTAAACACCACCGCAAACGGATCCAATCACGATACAGTGTTTTGTTCGTACAAGTCCGACGGACCGACGGACGAACGCACGCGCGGAAAAACACAGGAACGAGCGATCCTCGGGTGCGTGTTTGAATTATAAAATATGACCGACACGTTCGAAAGCGATTCGAGGCGTTGTAGGAAATGAATCACGTGTTTTGTGTATCCATAGATTACGTACGTATGTATGTACGTCTCACTCTCCACATGCGCATAGGCATCTGTTGTGTGGCATGTATTTTCACCGCGTCGCACGCTCGTCAGTTTGTCGGAGGCATGTAGAAAGAAATTTTTTCGTATTAATCTTTGTATAAGGGTATGAGGCTGTAGGTATCTACCTCCTACCTATATACGTATTATACGGAGTATTATACGTGTATCGGCTGCTCTCTCGGCGAGCCGTGTGATCGGTAGACAAATTTTGACATTATCGGGGTCGTTTTTCATCACTTACATAAAACGATCTGCTTTTTTTCTCCTTCTTCTCTTCACTTCACTTTCCTCCGAATCATCGCACGCTTTGTTTTACGACTTTCTACGCCTCAGACCTCTTACACATACTTTCCACCCATCTCCCTCCCTCTACTTCCACGGTCTAGACGTTATTCAAGTAATTTCGCCTGTCAACGATATATATTATTATACCGGGCATATTTGCATCGTTGAGAAAACGAATAAATAATAATGACAAAAATAGTCGATCCAAGGTATACCAGCGGATCGAGGATGGAATATTTTTTTCTCTTCTCTCTTCTCCAAACATTATACCTGAAATATATCATTTTTCTTCGTGCGCGACGTTTCTTGCCCGTTTTTCATTTACGATTAATACCTTATACGTACCCATCGCTCGTTAAAGCCGAACAATCCGTACACATACACATATAAACACACGCACAGAACATTTCGTGCGCATTTATTAAGCCGTTTACACGCTCCCGTATTACCCTGCAGGCCTTTACCCGGATTACGATTAGCGTTCAATTGTTTTAACGGGTCAGTTGAATATTCACGTAGGTTGTACCGGGAATCCATGGAATTACCAAAGTTTTGCGGAGGGTAGAACCACTGCTCATAATCCCAACGTTCACTCACGTTCATTCGAAAGTAGGCAGATCGGGGTGGAGAGACCGGTTGTAGACAAAGTGAAAAATTTTTAATCCGAGCTATTAGCCATAACTCCCTTTCCAGCTTGGTAGGAGGAGGACAGAGATCGGAAGAAAAAAGTCATTCTCCCGAATGCCAAAGTAAAGCTCGACAAATTACGTACGATATTCTGGAATTAACATTGAGAGAGAGAGAGAGAGAGAGAGAGAGAGAGAGAGAGAGAGAGAGAGAGAGAGAGAGCGTGCTGCTGCGATAAGGGAGAAAGAGAGATAGATAATAGATACGCGCACATGTGTACAAGGTGTGAGAAGGGCGGAACGAAGAAGTCGGAGAGCTGTGAAATCCGCAGTACGGTTTGCAAACGGTTAGCGAGACAAGAAAGAAAAAAAAAATATATATATATAAAACCCACTTACGAAAAACAGAAATAAAAAAGCTACGGCAGCGCTTTTTCCTCCTTTCGCTTTCTATATCCCTTTCTTTCCAACTTTTTCGACTGTTGACGCGGTTGTTCTTTGTTCGTCGAGGTGTGTAAAGGTGACGGTGGGTGGAGAATCTCGAGGAAAAAGAATTGCAGGGGCGTGTGGATTCCTTCGAGACATCGCAAATGTGGGGCGATAAACTGAATCGTCTTGGTTATAATCGGAGTTTAATAAAATATCAATCACTGAAGCTTGAACGCAGGCTCACACGCGTAGTTCTGCGGTAAAACCGACACGCATAAATCTAGACCGGAAATCGTACCTCCGTTCAGATTTTGACACCCGACAGAAACGCGTTGCCGACCAAGCCCGAGCTTTACGATACTGTATACAGAATAATACGACGTTATAGCACCATTCCGTAAAGACTGTGATTTTCATTGCCAACGCGTATCCCAAACCTTTGAATCGGTGTTTCAATCTCCGCTGCAGGTTTGCCCGAGTGAAAGAGTCCGGAATAAAAATGATTAGAATTGAGAGTTGAAAAGAAATTAAAATCCAACGTGAAGCTTGAAAAAAATAAATAAAATATTGGATGAAAAAGGAAAAATATCGAACACGCATCAGTACTGGCACTGTTGAAAAATAGACTACAGGTACGAGCGGAAAATAGAAGGGGGAAATTGCATTGGAGAAGTTAGATGCAGCGATCGATAAGCGCAGATTTGAAATGATATTCTCCTCTCCGAGTTTATCCACTGCAACGTGTTTGGCAAACTAACGATTCGGAGGGTCTGACGTACGTATTATATACGTATACCCACTCGTGTGTTATACGTGTATGTTCCGGAGGCGATTTAAATGGGCTGCCCTATTATAAATAACGAAGACTGCCCTGTTTTTTCACTATCCTTCTATTCCTTTTCCACTCGTCATGGAGAACCAGAGATAAGTCGATATACTCGAAACGGAATTGATGGGAACGGACCGACGAGAATGAGAATAATAATAAAAAATCTACGAGTGATTAAAAACGAACGAGTCACCAAACTATGCGTTTAAACGTAACGTAAAAGTTGTCCATAAAACTAAAAGCTCCATTTTCTATTTTTTTTTCACTTTCATACGGGCAGTGATTGCAGTTTGCATTGTTTTACGTACCCCGAAGTGATAAAATATGCATCGAAATTAAGGAAGAAAAAAAAAAAAAAACTGCAACGAAAATACTATATTTTCTCTTGTGATAGTAAAAAGTATATTAGAAATCATATATATATATATATACGTTACGTTTAATATATATATATATATTTGTTTTCACATCAGTGGCGATATTATCTCGGCGTACGCAAGCACAATTTGGTTTGGCGATGCATTGTATGTATGCCAACGAAAGAAGTCTCTTCTCTCCTTAAAGAATTCATCTTTAGTCACGTGTCGCGCTTGATCGTTTCATACTGTGTACATGTTTCCTGTATTTCAAATTTTCATTAATAAAATCGTTAATTAATATCTCGTTTCAGTTCGGTGGCTAACTTAACCATTGATCGAGGAACTTAGATCTATGCTTAAACGCTAACTAAGGTATAACTTAAACTAATAGTTAATTCTTTTTCATTTCCTTTTTTTACTTTTTAAATTTTGTTATATTTCTTTAAATAAGTGACGGCTGTACAAATGCCCCCTTTGGACCTTTTATTGCACTGCACCCCCCCCCCCCCCCTCCCTCTCTTCTTTCCGTCTTGGACCCAACGGTGGAGTCGTTATACGACGGTACCGAGAGTAAGCCACCGAAGAAGGAATCATCGCGGTGTGTCGAGTGTGCTTTCGAGGAATCTCAAAGGACAGATTCGATCTCTCTTCGAGGGTTCGGCCTGAATCGCCCTCGGCGCTGCCGCGCGAATTAAAGTCCATTACACCCACGCGCCGTGATCAATGCACCGACTCGATACGACTCTTGTCAAATTTCTTGGACCGCGATCCCGCCGACCGATCGTTATCATACGTGTGTTCTTCAATTTGAAAACTAACGAAGTCAGGGCGAATTATGGCGAATTTTATAGAAATTTGTGATAGAGAGCTTGGAAACGGAATAGAATCGCGTCACATTTCGTATCGCGTTGTACCGATCAACCAGACATAAAGCCATTCGCATAACTTACTCCCGGTACTCACGAGGTTTAAATAATTTATTATATAACTTATTAAGTACTTTTTACTTCGGTATCGTATAATAGACCTGTCATCGTCCTGTCCTTGAAATTACGATTAAATGTCCTTTTTTTCTTGTTCGTCATTCATCTTTTTAAAATAAATATCAATATCTCGCGTCGTCAAGAGTTTGAGCAGCACAGTATCAGATCAGGGGGCCACGGATGGATATCTATACACGGGACAATATATCTTACATCAGATCGATCAGGTGGTTTTCTTCTTTTTCTCCTCTTTTAGTGATCTTTTTTTTCCCTGTCTTTCTTTTAGACGGACTCAACGAGGCGTTGTCCGCGCTGTGCCGTCCTCGGCTTAGTCGTCCTCATCTTGATCGCCGAAACGTTTAAGCTGCGGAAGAAATTTACCCATGTCATCATCTCGCACAAAACTCGATATTGGAAATACGCGAAACCGGATCTCGAACTTTTCAATTCCACTTTTCGACTAACAACAAGATTCGAAGAAATAAGATTACGCCAATTTTTATCAAACGTTACGCATTGCGAAGTGGTCAGCGCTTTATTAAATCAGACCATTTTCACTTGACATTGCGTGTAAGTCTCATGTAATATTGATGGAAAAATTTCTCGAGTATCATTTTACGTATTTTTATATTACGATAATGTGATTCTCTGGCTTGAAGTAATTTCTCAGACTTGACACATAGGTGTACGTATAAAATTTGGTTCGCGCGTTTTCTCGTTAAGGCTTTTCCGAGCTACCGCGATCCGTAAAATCCTTAATTCCTTGCCAGTTCCCCTGCGTTTGGGGTAGTCCATAAAAAAAAAAAAAAAAATATCCTCCCTTCCCAATTCCAGTAATAGATGAAACAAGGTGGCGGGGTCTTACCATTTACTCGAACAGCGCGAGCGAAGACTCTTCAGTCCTGACTGATGCACCCCCGGCCTACGTGTTGTTGTAAAGCTGATGATGACTCTGATGGTGACCCTGATGACTGGAGTGAGAGTGTTGATGCTGATGTTGAATGCCCGGATGCCGGGCGTTATATCTAACGCTGCCGGCGAGGGAGCTTCCGCGTCCGTGAGTCCCGACGATACTCTGAGAGTCCGACAATTCGTCCTCCTCGGTGCCGAGACTTCGGAACCTTACGAAGCCGTCCTCGGCAACGAGCATCGTGGATCCGGAAGTCGGCGGTTGCTGTTCGTGAAGATTTTGAATCGGTGTATGCCTACCCCTGACGTCGGAGGAGGTCTTCAGAGTTTGTACGCCGTTACCGTGCCGATTAAGGGAGCTACGAGCTTCGTGGGGAAAGTGTCCCATAGTCCCGGACTTTCTGATCGAGTGTCGTTCGAACGTTCCGGATATATTCAAGTGTTCCGGCAGCGTATTAAGGGGGAAACTGTCGTCGTATATCTGTTTTCCAGTCCGTATATTGTAGTTCTGAATCGCTTGATTCGTGCTGCATATAGCCGGATAGAGAACGTCGTCCATATTTTCGGTCGACGTTGAACTGCCGCATGGAAACAGAGCGAAACCCGAATGGGCAGAGTGCTGCTGCAACTGTTTCTCGCGAAGCGGATACTGCGAGAGGCTTCCAACCCATACGAGTAAACCGCACATCGAGAGTTCGAGAAGCCTGACGGAGAACTCCCATCCCCATCGTAGCCACGGATAAGGATCGTCGATTCGTTCCTGAACGCCGAATATTTCGTATAGCTGTACGAATCCCATGAGAATCGAGAGCATAGCGGTTGCTATTGTCGTGGTGATGGCGGTGCTCAGGGCAACGGTCGTGGGGTCGGCCCCGACGTGATTCCCAACGGATTTAGCGTTCGTAATTTGGATCTGGGACCTGGCTACTCGGTACACGTACATGTAGCACAGGCCCAGAGTGACGCACACGACGATATAAATGCACTGGCAGACAAGCGGGAGAATATCATCGGCGTTGCTGTATCCGAGCACATGGGCGGAAACGTGGAGTGATATGCACAAGACGACGTGGACGGCCGAGCAGAGGACAAGGGCTGCTGGCGATACGAACTTGTTGTTCAACGAGGGTGCCTGCGAGCATCTCGCCAGGTAAAGTACGAGGGTGGCGAACGCGGTGGTGAGCAGGGGAGCCGGTAGGTTCATCAGCACCCCCGAAAGAGGTTTGGATAGCGAGTGACCGCGGTTGTAAGGGTCGTAGAACAGGTGGAAACACCTCAGTGTGCAAACGGTGGTGAGCAGAAGATGCAGAGTGAGGAAATACGACTGGCTCAGGAGATTGGTCGCCTCGTTGAAACGTACGATTTTGTATATCGAGTACAAGGCCATGAGGGTGAACATTATCGCGGCTACGTATACGTGGAGGGACCAGGCTATCCTCCAGGTCGATTCGAGGGGGTGAGAGTCGACGTGATTAATCACGCCGTTGTTGTCCGGCGGCCTCTTCGAAGAGTCCGGCGGCTGGGCCTGAGGACGAGGGAGTCTTTCGGCGCCCACTATCCCAATATGCTCGGTCCTGATTCCGTGCGCATCGCCGTTCTCATCCTTTAGATTATGATCACCGTTGTCCTCCTCCTCCTGCCGCCTGGTGTTCGGTAGGTTAAATATCGTCGGGTAGGTGACGGTATCGGAGACCTTGGTTATCGTTCTCTGAGTGCTGGTGGTGGAGGGTCCCTCGGTGGTCGATGCCGGAGGGACGTTGTGAAACGGCGGGGGTTTCGTGGACAGCGGTCGCAAGAGGATATCTGGTATATCCTGTTTCCTCCCGTTGCTGCCCGAGAGAATTCTAGATATGCTCGGAAAGTGTAGGGTCGGCACAAACTCGCTCGCCGTGACGTTCTTCCGGTCGGAATCCACGCCCGCCTCGGCACCCTTCTGCTGTTCCCTGCTCGGCGTGTTCAAAGGTTTGTTCCTCGACGACGGTGGCTTCTCGGGGCTCTGGGACGAGGAGCCGACGACCAGGTCCGGGGGCCTTATCGGTATCCTCTCGTGGGCCGGAGTCAGACTCGGCGGCGGTACGGGTCTCCGGACCCCGGAATGACTGTCGGTGTTGGTGCCTCGGAGCGTGGGTTTGTCGGCGAACGGGTTGAGGTATTCGGGCGGTAATGGAGGCGTGAAGAAGGCCCTCGCCGGCGGCGCGTAGGAGGGAAGTTCCCGGAATCCCGGTGCCATGGTAGCACGTGGAATCGGATACCTCATCGACGGTGAGGTCGGAGTCGTGCTGAGGGGTGCCGGGACCGTCGACAATGTCGTGCTCGCCGACATCTGAGCCTCGTAGACGGGTACGCTTCGTTTCGTCGTCGCCGAGCCGTGCGACACTTTGTTGAATATCGCGGCGAGGTTCTTCTCCAAGGGCGTCTCGTCCAGGTTGTACACCGGGCTGTTCGGCCCGCCTTCGCCTGTGCCTCGGACCAACGTCGCGCACGACAACGTCGATAACCAGAGCAACAAATGCGTCGACATCCCGATCATAGTTCAGCGAGTTTACCTGACAACGGGACGATCAACGCCGGGCTGTTTGCTTTCTATCGCCAAAAAATTTCGCACCCTTATCGAAGCCGCGATTTCATGATCCGCCGAATGACTTGGAATCTTTCACTCCGTGCGTTTATTTCTCAATTCCTTGCGTGTAGTTTGAATTTATTCACTATTTCACCACTGTCGAACGTAAAAGAAAATAACCAATGTACACTAGATTATATTAGAAACAATTTGAAAGAATATAAACAAAAGATCACGACACTCTTCATACCTTAGCCTGGTGTTATTAATATCACTCAAATTGCACTAATTTTTAATTAACCTGATGAAGGGGTTATTTCATTATTTTCATCACTAGAAAGTAGCTTGACGTGGGTGAATTCGTTAAATACATAATTGCCTAAATGTTGTCTTTTATTCCTTTACGTATACGTCGGGTCGTGGGACGTTTTAAACTGTCAGAACACTTTTCTTTTTCACCCGCTTTCTTTATTCTTTTTTTTTTTTCCTTCTTAACACGGCGATAATTAGGATTTACGACACCAACTTAAACCGTTAATTTTATATCACCTCTAGTTTTTAAATCAATTTGACGGGAAGTCATTTGCCGGTAGGCGCAAGCGTGCCAGACTTGACACGTGTTTCCTCGTGAGTGAAATGAGAGAGAGGGAGAGAGAGAGAAAGAGAGAGAGAGAGAGAGAGAGACCGGGCGAGAATGAGACAGATAAAGGTTTAGAAAAAAAAGAGGCAAGTGAAGAGAAGGAAAGAAAGGGACGAAAGTATATATAAAAAAAAGCCTTGACTTTGACGTCTTTAAATCACTCTGGTAATAGAAGAAAATGAGAATGCGATAGCACCAACAATCCTGCGCGGTGAGCGGGGGCGACGGGTTTTCTCTCTTAAACACTGTCGAACGTAAATCACACTCGTATTAATTATTCACTGGAAATCCAATTACTCCGCTCGGGCAGGGGACCCTAGATTACACGCGGTACAACACTTTTATCAATTTCACAATTTCACTGTCGCGCGATGAAAACTTGCCGATGGATCACGGTCGTATTCACAACACACTTGCCGGCGTATTCGTGAGAAATGACGCAAAACGATTGATAGAGCATCCAGTTTCGGCAAGCCGCGACGTCTTCGTCGTCAAACTTGGACGCGGTTCAACGTCAAGCCCCGGTTGTCTTCGACGGTTTACATCCCGAACCCGCCGCCTGTTGAGGAACCCGGACGGTTCGGAGGGTCGGTAGGTCTTCACGGGCTCGAGTCAGCTGAGCGACTGATGTCCGAGCTACTACCTGTAACAGAGAAAGTAGTGGGGAGTTAGAAAGACGAAACGGAACTTTCGACTCAACTGCCGTCGGATGTACGTAGGTATAACTGGGTAGGCATGTGTCTTGGTATATATAGCGTATACCTTGCAGAGAGCTTTAAGGTCGCGCGGGATGAAGCGGTATAAGCCTCAGGCGCTTAGCGTTCTTTGCCTTAGATTTAGGGATTTGAAATTCAAGAGGGCCTATTTGCTTTTCAAACTACGCACGGATGCGTACGCGTACTATAGACACACCCATTTACATGCATGCATACCTGACGAACGAACGAACGAACGAACGAACGAGCGGCTTATTCGTACACACAAATGCAGGGTTGCATTATATACCTCGTTGAGCGTTGAATGTTGAGCCCCCGTTCCGGCTTTCAAAACGTCAGTGCAAAGAGTAACGAAACGACCGTCGGGCAGGTGAGGGAAGGTGCGTGGGTCGGCGGGCCGACGGGGGTTAGGGGGAAGGTTCAAAGGGTGGAAAAGCAGATCGGCAAATCACGATACCTTCAACAGTCCGTAAACGCGTATCCGGTCATTCGGATATTTACAAAGGTATAATACAATATTGCCATTTTGCTTAAAAGCAATGTCTCGTAAATCAATTTACAGTTACAGCGATCGTTTTTTTTTTCTCCCACCCTCATTTTCCTCCTATTTCGCCTCGTCGTCGACTCTGCAATTAGTTGCCGTATATACATACAGTATAGCCTCAAGTACACGGCCGTTTTTGTTCAGGTAGTTGTACGAACAATTACTACCACTTTCCGCGGTACTTACAATTAGTTATTTATCGAGTCAATTAGTTTCGTCCGTGACGTACAGTTGTATACCATATGCGGTATGCGCATACGGTTTGATTCATCGAGTATTCGACGAAAACCCGGTAAATAAATTCCATGCAAGTTGTATGTATAGTGAAGTAGTCTCCGCGTGCGATACTCGTTTATTCAACACATTTCTGCCGGTTTTTTCTTTCTTCATTTCGTTTATGAATTACTCACGAGGTAAAATGACGGCAATTTGGACTATACAAGAATTTCACTGTTATCTTGTACACCGTCGACATATATAAATATATAAAAGTCTTATTAGATACGTCGGATATTCAGATAGATATCATCTACAGAATTTCAATTTTTATTATACTCCCACAGAGGTGAATAAAGTAACAACTCTCCATTACAGAACCTTTGTTCGAATCTCTCAGACAAAGAAAAAATAAAAAAATAAATCCGCTGTCTGAAATAAAACGGGTCTGTGCCTGATTCGCAAATCATCATACCGTCGCGGACACGACACTCGATTAGAATTCCAACTATCGTGCTTGATGTGGGTAATCAAATACGTATTAAGGTACGGCAGTGGGTTCATGGCGCTACTCTCAGCTTTGTGATTGCAAAAAATGGTCTTGATGCATGATTTAGTCTCGTTTATCGCGGCGAGTCATTTCCGCAAAGGAAGAAAGTGGAGTGAGGGTAAGGGAAAAAAATACGAGGAAAGAAAAACTGAACCAAACGAGACCCTCGGACGAGGAAGAGCAGCGCGCACTCCCTTCCCACTTCCACCTTCTACGCATGGGAAGTCGTGCCTCGTGCCCCGTCTCCCGCAGGAAAAACAGAGCAAATAATTAACACCATCTGAGCTGCCCTAGGTCCCAATTTAAAAATGGCCGCAGCACGTCGCACACGTGGTGGTTGGTTAACCATAGAAATCTTGTTTCCTGTTTTGCTTCGAGGCCGGTTGTTACCCAGACCACGGAATTCGAATCGGGATTAAATGCGGTTTTGGGAATAAAGAGCACGCAAGAGACGGCTGAAATAATAACGAGACGAATGGGGGAGAAAACATCGTGAGAAATGTGTATGTCTATATATATATATATATATATATATATTTTCGCAAATACGTAAGTATGCACAAGGGTGAAGAGATTTGTATACGCGTGTCTTTTATCACACAAATTCTCGATTTTCCCCACTCCAATCCCGACGGTACACCAGACACATCGACGACGCGATCTTTCAGTGATTGCGATTAACGTACCCGAACCTTCGGGGCTTTTGCGGTATCGATGAACGATAAATCGAGCTTTCGATATGGCGAGGAAAATGTGGCATGTGGTCCAGGCATATACGAAATGCCTTTCCCGACACGTTTTCCACGTGTGTCGCCTTCCTCTTCCTCGTCCTCGTCCTCGTCCTCCTCACGGTCGTAGGCATCCCGCCGTTCTCGTTGGTAGGTACCTACCCACCGCACCGCCACGAGTGAGTTATGCCTGGCAATCTCTCATGTCCTCTCTTGTGGGTGGAATGCGTATATATTTTAGGTAAGGAAGTTTAGGGGTTGCGTAAGGGTGTGTATAAACTGCGGTGTGTCGCATGCCGTTCGCTTGCTTTCCCTCGTCCCTCAAAAAGTAAAAGGAGGAACAATTGTTCCCGGGTCATTTATCGTTCATCGCCGGTCGTTATCGGGCATTAGCCAGTCGATAAGTTAATTTTTGCCAACCGACCGTAACCCCGTCGACGTTGTAACGACGCGAAGACCCGACTTTGCTCCGTGCGATGACATCGCGCAAGGTATGCGTACCGTCGATGTGACGTGATACTTATACCTGCTATGTACGTAGGTAGAACCACATTTCGAGAGGGTTTCCTCGTTCTCGGGAATAACAGTTTCTATGTAATACCAGGCTCTGCGTTCGTGCTCTTTCCTTCTGCTGCTGCTGCTGCTGCTGCCGTCGTTGCTGCTTGTCGTCCGTGACTCCGAGAGCACGGTGGAGGGAAGCTGAGTTCAGACCACGGTCATAAACCGGAGAGCTGAGCCTACTGCATTGCGAGTATTCTCAAAATTACGTACTATTTACATTCTACGGTTCATTGTGCCTATATATAGAGGTATATACATGGGTACGTAGCGTCTAACCGTACCTACTTCATTTATTTATATTATAGAATATCCAATTACCGTGATTAATATCCTTTCTTTCAATGTCACTGAAAAATATCGTCGACAGCCTTTTTGTTGTTTTATTCGTTTTGTTGGAACGATCGAAAAACTGATTTAAAATGAACGAGGTGAGAAAAGAAGAAATGAATTCAATCGACAGAGAATTCGTTTTTCGATTGTTGGATTCTATGTATATGTATATACCTATCATCCATATTAACAGGGAAATTCAACAAAAGATTATAAATCCGATGGTATATTTTCAGAACTTTTCAGATTACGTTCAGGATATATTGGCCGAACATTTTGCTACGATCAAGATGAAGAGAGCTCTCTAAACCGAAGTGTACCGTCGTATCACACGTTGCCGGAGAATCAAAAGACTGCGATATTCTGATAACAAATATTCCGTCTATAATGATTTTCATCATCCAGCAAGATCCAATAACGTATGCAACACCACACCGTTCATAAACTGCGGTACATGCGAATTACGTAAGTATGTAACAATTACAATATTTGCAAGTGGTATTTACGCGAGTAGGGAACGTTGAAATGCGCCGAGTATAATATCGACTCGTGCACCAGCAGCAGCAGCAACAACAGCCGCAAATAGCATCGATCAACCATGGAATTATTTGACTATTAAAGATTATATACAGTAACGGTGATGATAAATCCGTTACGGCGCCGAGGGGAATTGTGATGGTTAATTCAGTAATACATATTGATTGGTAATAATTTATCGCGTTAGAGTTGCTCGTAGTATAATAGGGCTAGAATTCTAATTGGAATGTTTCGGCTCGCGTCGGCGCGTCCCCCACGCGGCCGTTTCGACAATAATCCAAATTTCATGATCATTGAATCGGCGCAGGGTCAGTTCCTGCCCGAACGACAAACGTCAGTGAAGCAAGCTACTTCCGGTTGCCGGTTGCCGCCGGCGGGTAGAAATTATACGCGTGGAGCAACTGGCTAGTCTCCTGTTTCCCTCTTTCCCTCGTCAATGTTACGGTGTACGCTTACAATGGGTATGTACGGCTGCTCTCCTCTCCTCTCCTCTCTCTCTCTCTCTCTCTCTCTATATCCATCCATCTCTCTCTGTACATCGACATACGCACCCCGTATACCCCGATATAGACGCGTAAATTCAGCCTGCAGCTAATAACCCAGGAAATAGGGTTGCGGAGTAAATGGCTGTTAATAATGTGCAGACGGCGGGGGTTTTCATTCGGAACGCGTTCTACGGGCGTATTATTGAGAAAATGTATGATAATTCAAGGAATAAGAGCGCACGTTGGAACTGGATAAACTGGCACTCTGGCAGAGACGAAAAATTAGACAACGATAGCAATGAAACGATCGATCTCACAATCAATAGATCATACTATAATATTCTAGAACCAGAAGGTGATGGCTGGTCGCTTTCGATAGTGTATAAGATAAGTTGTAATACGAAATACAAGATGGTACACGAATTTAAGAATTATAAATTACATCGACCATGTACCTACGTATCAATAATTTAACAATAAAAACGTCAGGTTACTCATGAAATTTCTATGTTAAATATTTTTCCTCGTATTTTTCCAACACTTGCGTATATGTACGTTACAAGGAGTGCGGTAGATGGGAAAATGCAACGACGATCACGTCTTCGGTCCCGGAGGGATGATGACGTCGAACCTCGTTTAGGAATTTCAATCATACGCCAAGAGCCATTGAACGAAACGACTGCCGAGTCAGGCACGAAATAAGCGAGAAATATATACACATATATATACACGAAGAGATGATAGGCGATGAATCGAATGGTTGGTTTTCTACTTTACAAACGCCCCTGTCATAAAGAGGACCGCACGCGCGGTGAGCGGATATCGCACGGGAAGTGGATAGGAAAACAAATGACTGTTAATAATGCGGACAAGAAGAGGGGAGGGGGTCCGTCGAGTGGTATGCCGGGCTTTTATGCTCCGTGTGGAAGCTGTACGTGTGCATGCGAGAAAGAGAGAGAGAGAGGAGAGAGAGAGAGAAAAGTGAGAGAACGAGGCCTCGATTTTTCAAAATACAGGAAAATCGTTTTACCTTTGCCGTCGAGAGCGGAGTAGCCCTCCTGTCCAATATCACTTCCCATAATGGAGAGTTTGAAAAAGCATCGAGAGTAGCTGAGAAAAATTCAAGAGAGAGGAAATATTCCCATTATTTCATCCCTCGGACTCCGGACGCGGCGGGTCGACCAAGTCGCGCGATCGTCCGGGGTGGAACGAAAAGTTTCTTAATTTACTCAAATTAAGTTTAACAGTGGACAAGCCCTGGAAGAGAGGGATGGCCGGAGTAAAAGGAGAACGCAAATAGCGAGAGGATCCTAATGCTGAGCAACTGGATTAATCTCAGCGATTTATTCAACGTTGGGTTAACGGCGTTGCATTTTTCAGCGCGAAGAAGATTTCGCACACCTTTACACACAGGCGAGGCGAAAATTTATCAGACGGTTGAAAATTAAAACGCAGCGCGTTTCTCTCATTATAATTTTTCATGATCTTTCACTTCTCTTTATCATGGTATGTATAAATTTATATAATTTATCTGTACATTTTTCTTTTATCTTTATGCGTTTATTTTATCAGTGTATCTACCGTACACCCCGTAGTTAAATTCGTTCGAAATTTAATTTTCATAAATTTACAGCTTAAATTCTGGAAGCCTTCGGGCTTATAGTGCGTGAAGTAGTGAGCCGTTTATCAGATTTCACCGCGAAATACGATATCGTCTGACGATCGCATTGCGAACTAGATTAAACGAGTCAAACGCAAATGACAAACATCACAGAAAGCCAATCGAAATTGTAGGTATACGAATGAAATTACACCATACTATACATTCACGATAATTAGAAACGAACACTGTGGAATGTAAAATGAAAACGTGCCCTTCAACGGCAATGCCAAAACGACTACATGAGACGTCTTTTCAAATAGTAATCGGAAACCAATAATGGTGAATTGACGGTTCATCTAGCGGGAAAATTTTAATGACTTCTGTTTTAACGACCGTCCAACAGACGGAACGAGGGTATTTAGACGAAGGAACAGACATTCAAGTTAAAAATAAGCGAACGACTGGACTGAGTCCGCATTGGCACTTTGCGAGCCCAATTTAAAGAGAGAGATAAAGAAAGTTGGTAGGCGCAGGCGGGCGGGCATAATAGAGCTGGAAAAAGAAGAGGAAAAAAAGATTGAAAAGAAAGAAACAAAGAGCCAAGGAGGATCCTTTGTACGTCGACGTCGTAAGAAGAGACTGGTACCCTACACCTACACACAAATCTGAAACCAACACCGACGGACTCTGATGAAAATGAATGTGAAAACGCTGTAGCGTACACAAGTTATTTGTCGGTTGAAAAAAATGAAAAATATTCAGTATAAAAAATTTCCCTTTTTCCCTACCCAAAAGCGATATAGGTACATACCTAGGTTACACGTAGTACAGCACGAGGCAACGTTGCGATATACTTCAGGCATTGCAAGAAACGGGTCTCGGCACAGAGAGAGAAAAAGAGAGAGAGAGAGAGAGAGAGGGAGAGAGAGCCGAATATGCAGACGTCGACGCGGCGCGAGAAGCCCGTCAGGGTCTGGCGCTCCTTTGCCACCGGAGCAGCACGTTCCATTCTTCCCGAGAATTTTCGGCGCCCGAGTCTTTGAGCTGATGATTATAAATGTCCCGGGGTACCTTTTTCGTCCCTCCTCTGTTGGGGCGAAGGAAGAGGCCGGGAAGGGATCCGGGGGGGGGGGCTATTTTACCGTGGTACAATAATGGGCAGCGTATGCCCACGTAGGGTGCATAAAGAAATTAGGGTATTACACATAAGATGTGTGAAATAGTCCACCTCGGCATTGTGCAATCCAGTAGAGCGGTAGTCCATGGGCGGCGTGTCGCCGGGTGAATTGTCCTTACGATCCTCCTTTTTGCACCTTGCACCTGGCGGTAGCACTCAGTTTCCCCGTCTCACCTACCAATAGGCACTTATGCTACACTCATGTCTCTCTCTCTGTCTCACTCTCTCTGCTCAATGACCAAATCGGCGACGCGTCTGTTGCTCTGATCTCGGCAACACGAAGAGTGGGAATTTCCGGATAGAAGAAGAGTTGTCCGGGTATAAAGGGGACGAACGAAAGACACGAGGAGGAGACGGCTTCTTGTGTTGGATGATCGTGAAATGTGAAGACATTTGAAAGAATGTCTGCTGTTGTTCGGTCTTGTTCTTTCTCTTCCGATTCCCCTTCTTCTTCCTCGATACATCTTTTCGTATATCATTCCTGCGGCAAGAGGATACTGCTGCACGTATTGTAGATACGAATAGCTTAAAAAAGTTACGAAGACTTCGATCCATCTTTTGCTACATTGCCTGCATTCGTTCTCCTGCAGAGCGCGGGGATAGTTTTCCATACATGGAGATACGTTTCTCGTTTCACCGTAGCAATCTGGTTAGGTAGGTGTTCGCTTGGTTGGTTGAGTACTTTTCTGGAAGTTGTGGAATAGGTGTACGCGTACGGGTAACCTTTACGCGCGTGGCAATTCGGAGAGTTAACAAGCCGGTTTGTTTTGTCTATGGATAGTATTTTACTTTCTTACCCGCCCAGCAAAGTGCCACCGTTAGGCGAAAGGGGGCTTTCGGAACGAGATGGAAAACCGCAACGAAAACCGAGCTCAGCCCGGTTCAGGCGTCTGGAAATTTATTTCACGTACTTTACTTACATGCGAGATTTAGACCGCAAGAAGAATTTCCGACGAAGAAGTTTAATAAAACGTTCTCACCCCCCTCTCCACCCGGCGGCGTCATATACTCGTGTTACTCCACAAGACTAACTAATTTCCACCGGTTGGTACAAGTATTGTATCGAAGTGACGACACGGCGATCGTTGAGCGAGAAGGCGGTAATTCTTGGCTACCCATCCAACCGAGAACGGAATGTTCAACCGAGTCGCAATCCAGTTTCTTCGCAAATATACTCTACCGTCATATGCTTGCTTCGTTTCACACGCGATATATATTAACTAATTCAAGATGGCTTTGGTGAAGAAAAAATCGCGATATATTTCGTGGCGTATAGAGTGCTCGAAAAAAGATCCAGCAAAACGTTGGGGGACTTTGGTCCGTAGGGAAGCGGTGGAGGGTTGAGACCGTCGATATGAAGAAGAAGAAGATATTCTGCCAACGCTGCGTGCGCAAATATACGGATTTTTTCATGTACCTATATACACGTAATATTCTCCCCATTATCTTCCCCTCGCGAGGACAAATTTTTCCCGTTCCATGCTCAACGAAATATCAGCGATATTGATTGATCGCGGATTACGCGAGGGCTTCGCCAAGTATTTCCTTACGTTCATTGTACGTCCTGCACGCGCACAAGCGTCAAACACACGCACGCACGCTCGACAGAGGGTTTGGCGCATAGGATGTATAACAAGGGAGTAAAACGGGGGAGGGGATCCCGAACCTTGGCTTCTCCGGTATAACGTTACGGCAGGGTTTCTCTTCTCTTCTCTTCTCTTCTCTTCTCTTCGTGTCATGCTGCCAGGGCTACCAGCTGCCGTTCCCCGTGTCCATACGTATATGGTAGCTGGTACAAGAGACGCACGGTAGTCAGTATGGTAGGCACCCCGTCCATAGGCAGAACAACGCAGCACGCGCGTGTGTGGAATAGAACGAAGAGTGTGTCTTCACACGAACGCACCGACACAGAGTTGAGAATGTAGGTATATGCAAGGGTACCTTCGCGGCAAGCAACTAATGACCGAGGAGGGCTTGGCCAAAGGTTTCGGGATACCACCTGCCAAAAATGTCTACCAAATTGCCACCCGAAACTTGAAATTATCGTTATTAGCTCATCAGAAGAAAGCCTCCTCGGCTCTCCAACTTCCACCCAAAAAACGGGAAAGGTGTGTACGCCGTTTATCCCCCATCTCCTCCATTCGCTTATTATAGACTTTTTCAAAGCACCCCTTTTTTCTATCTTCGTTTCCCCCTCTCGCACGGACAACCCATATTCAGTTTTCATTTTCCACGCAAATTATCACTCGGCCATTAGGATCAATCCGACCGCCCGGTTCGACCGCTGCCGCACTTCGTTCCGCAATAAAAATCCATCAGCGTGAATGACCGGATGAATCAACCGTTTCACGACCGCACTCGCAACTAAGCTAAGCTCCAATAGCTCCAATCCTGCGGTGTAAATAGCAGGTAAACGCCGCGTACTCCGTTCAAGGCTTACGATGCGTCTACACCCCGCGAGATAAAATCGAACGCTATTTCATCTGCCAACGATTTGAACACCGTTTATATTCATGTGTACCAATAAACGTATCCATAATGCTTATATGCCGAGGAAGCTTATTATTTGTAGGCGAAATTCCGAAGCTCTCCTCGAATCAGACATACCAAAAGCTAATGGACCGCAGCGTCTGCCAGATTATAGCTCGAGACGATGATACCAGTAATACTTTCAGCTTGACAAAAATTTCTCAGATATACCGTAGAAAAAAAGAAATAGCATCGAGGGTATTAAAGATAATTGTACGATAATGATGCGAGTGTGTACAAGAACGGGAAGGTGAAGACTACCGTGTCACGAGGGAAAGAATTAATAACGCGAAGCCGGATAGACCAACAACAAAGAGGCTACCGCTTCGCGGGGTGTTAAATGCTGCAACGGGTAGGCAAATACCGTACACGAGATAAAGACTGCGGGTGTACGTAAACACCGACGGGTACATGCACCTAGTACGAGAAAAGATGCTGCCGCCGATGCGAGATGGTGATATCGGAGGAGTGTAGGTATAATAAGACGAGGAGAAACGTAAAGAAAGAAATTATACACGTGAAATAAAATAGGAAATATTACGAGGCGTAATCCTTGGACAGCCAATAAACTCCCGGGCCTTACGACGAGGCGGCCTATAACTGCTAAGCTTTCAACACACGGATTACTCAGGTAATCCGTATTTTCGAGGATGCGTAAACTCCCAACGTAGAAGTCTGCCGTTGGTATATAACACACTTAAGAGACCAAGGTACACAATAGCAGCAGGCTGCAGACACATTCGGCCTGCACTACGTCTACAACGCTCACGGACGCACCTCTCCCTCGGCGCCGTACCGAACTATCCGTCCCTAGGTTCTGGGCACATGCACCCGATTTCACGTACATATGTACATAGGTAGATGTATACCTATATACGCATAATGCGCCTTTCGTCGGGTAAGCCCACACGCGTTTTCACATCTGCTTCCTCTCCAGCCGTGCCCTGCGGAGTGGCCGGGGTGACCGAGGAACGGCTCTGGCCGTTCGGCCACTGCCAAGGAAAACACACACTGTGGAAATTCTGAGACAAGGGACGGAGGCGAAAAAGTCTCCCATGCACGATCCTCGTGCGTGTCGGTCTGCAGATATTGCAAACCTGTGCGGGATTCGTGACGGATGGAATGTAATTGTCCTCCTTTGAATTCAGTTGAAATTCCGGTTTCGATATAGGATCAGTTCCAACGGTCAATATATCCCCAAATCGGATTTGTCACTTTCTGGCTTCTCAACTGCGAATCGTGTCACGGTGTCCGGCGGGGGAATTTAAATCTGAAAATCCAATACTTTTTCCACTACCGAGTCGTTTCATCTCTTTACCCCGGTATCGAGGCGCCACGAATCGATACCTGATCAACGATCTTGACCTAAATCTTTCAGCTTCGGTGCAAGTTTTATAGCGCTAAATATTTACGCACGTAATCAAATCGGGACTCAATTTTCCGAAGAATTTCGATCCAATTCAAATTACGAATAACACAAGAACGAAAGGTTTAAAGAATGAAAGTTAATTCACCAAGGTGCGGGTAGGTACGGATATCCGCTTGAAAAAATCTGCGAACATCCAGTCGGTTTCAACTCTCTTGGGGTCCTTATACTTAAGCTGGTAAACGGGTACGTAGTACGTACATAATGTAGGTACTTACTTTACACGTACGCGTCGGGAGAGCGAAAAGAGAAAGTGAAAAAACGAAGGAAAAAGAAGAAGGCTTAGAGCTTTGCGTTTGAGGGTGCAGAGTTCGCGCGTTCGGCCTGTTGAGTTTCTCTCTTCCCCTCTCTTTCAGCTTCTCCCGCCGTGCGACCTGGTATTAGAATTTAAAGAGCTGATAATTATTTTAAAAGCATCGAGGCAACGAGCTCCCTGAAATGGTTTTTTTCACCTTCACTTTTTCTTCTTTTTGAATTTATTCTGTCCTCCTCCTTTCTTCCCACTTTTTTTCACCCTTTTTTTTTACGTTTCCCTCGATGCTTTTTATCAGTGATAATTGCGGTACTAAAATTACGAGATTATATTTTCCCAGTTTGAAAACATAACCAAAGAGACCGAAATCGTATTAATTATTTTTTATAAGGTTGAATTTATCACTTGTGTTTATATTTGAGAAAGTGGGACTCGAAGAAAAAAAAAAAACCAGTTATATAATTACGAGAAATAATTAAAGAGATGGAAAGATAAAAGAACAAACTTCAAAGAAACAGTTCTCGAAAATCTCTTTTGCGATCTCCGCAGTTTGAGCGGACCCCTTTTGTTGGACGGTTTAAAGATATACGAGTAATCATGAGACTTTTCTCGAAAAATACTTTACGCAGATCTAATCCACGCTTTTGAACTTTTCGACAATTTTCAGTACTCGATGGTTATAAAGGGCTGGGCTCATCATTGCGGTGTAAGATTTTCGCCTGCAAAGCAAAGTTTTACCAAATTAATAACATACACTTGCAAAAGCAAGATAACAGGACTCCTAGAAAAATATTCACTCGACACCATGGCGCCTTATATACCCAAGGACATACAAAAAGAACTGCGGTGTCTTCGGATGCGTTGCGTGATTGCGTAATTCTAACGCAGTCCAGGATCCAGGGCTTGCAATTCACCCTTCGAGGTGAACGCGTGAGTTCTGCAAAAGTCGAGACACGCTCTTCCTCAGTTCCACTATATCGTCATCGTAAACGAGCGTATTGTACCAACGATCGAATTATACGAATAAATATCTCTTACTCGGGTATACGAGTTTCTTGCACTTGTTTTACCCCGCAACTCCGTTTCAAGTCCGTGCAAGCGACGTCATTAATTATTACAGCGTATACGTAAACTGCATGCGCCATACTTCTGGGTAACACGTCTTTCGGGAACAATGTTAGCGATTGTTCTCTCTCGCACGTGCCTGCCTGCTCCACTCGCCTTGCCCTGCAACGGTGGCATCTAGCTCGAAAACGATACAATAGCACACGCTCAGCAAAGCGCATGCAGAATATGCGCCTGCAACCTGAAACTACTTAGTATAATTAAAATTACGACGAGAGACTCCTGCGTTCACCGTATAATTAAGCTCGTGACGTACGCGTCTAGTTATAGCATTCCTGTTTGATTCACGGTCCGTTTCTTCTCTCAACCGTACCTATAATATATGGATCTATCGCGCATACGTGTCGGATTAGACCATTAGGTGGGTAAAACTCATCGTGCGTTTCAAACCCAGTTGATAATTATATTAACAAGACATCAAGACCGTCCCCCTTTTCACCCAATTTTTTTTATGACCAACGAACAAAAACACTGATACGAGAATACGAGGGCTCGGGCCCTTTTCGAAACTTATTCTGGACCACCGATCATTGCTGTGATTGATGATGGGTAAGTAATGCGTGAAGAAATGATAATGAAAATTATACAATTTTATCAGCAAAATGACTACGTATATACATATTAGGATCACTTAAAGTTCCAAGCTAATGTGCGCGGTCCGATGAAAGTTTCCAGCAGACGTACGCTTTGATCTCTCATCTTTATGCGAAGAGTTAAAAGATTCTATAAACTTAAAATCAGGCCAACGATTGGCTATTGGAAAAAAGTGATAACCGATTAATATCGCTCGAGAATGATCAGTTCTTTGTTATAATCTGTAACTGTCATCTCACCAGCTGATAATCGATAACCAAAGAAGAATTTCGAAAATCGTCAACTTTACTCACCGTCTGAGAATTCGGTGTTTTTGGAAACGATAAAGATCGCGATCGGATTTACGTATAACGTCAAAAACGAGAAAGATGTTGGGTATGACAAAAATTTACTTCGAACAAAGCGCAGGATACGTGTAGTATACCTGTATAGAGGACGGTGAAGGTAGTCTATGACTCGTCCTCGGCTCGATTTCAGTCCAGCTCATATTTTAACCCAGTCTTACCGAGGCGGGCGGCGAGGAGTGCATGACTAACTTAACATCGAACCCAACTCCCACGGTGGCTTTGAACTATCAGTATACCTACGTACGTGAATGCGTGTGTGTGTGTGTGTGTGTACATACATGTATACGAATAGGGGCCGAGATGAGACTAAATGAGACAGACTGGCCCCGTCGGTCCGCGAGATGCTCTCTCAGTTCCAGGCGTACCCGACACACACACACACACACACACACATCGGTACAGGTGTGCACGCCGACCCAAGGCGAGTTTGAATTTCCGTTCATCACGGCGCAGAGTTGACCTCGCGGTAAAAGTAAGATTCCTACCTCATTTACCTACATATGACGCATACCCGAGCAGGACTCGAGAGTCTGGTGTAAAGACGTGGATTAATATGTATGTATGTATGAGAATTAAGTAAGAGACTCTTGAGTGCGGTTCAAGCACGGTGTGCCTAATACCCTCCTGTATATTTATAACATGTATATATTATAATGTATACGTATATGAATACCTAGCTTCAAACGGTATGGAATCGAATCGTCGAATGCGCGTACTCGGGCTCAGGAAACACAACTTAGCGAATAACCACAAGCGTCCTTGGGTTAAATATTAAAACTAGTTGAGAATTTCAACCCCTGCACTCAATTACGCATTATCGTCTGATGATCCGTTATCGCACAGAGAAAAACCTTAAACTTTAGTGAATGCGGCATCAAATACTGGTTAGATGAATAATGCATTTTCGAGTCGTTAGCGGATTATTTAAAAATAAAGTAAGAAAAATACTTTATATCTTGCATCAACTAAACGCGCCAGTCTTCGCTAACCATTTTCACCGTATAAGAAAATATAAACGGATGTTTGAAATAAGAAAAGGATTTTTCTTTAAATTATCTCCTATAACAAGCCGTTTGAAATGTGTAAACTTTGTATGTTTGTGACACAAGAATTATTTTCGAATTAAATGTTCTTCAAGTTAGAAATATAAATTAACTACCTAGTCCATTTCAGGCTATATAAGTATGCTGATTTGAATGTTTTCAACGTTGGTACAAATGTTTCTTTCCGAGACAATATTCTTTCGACAGTTCTACTGCTGATGATGATATACGCGAACACCTATCAGGTTCATGAACTTTGAAGTGGAAAGCAAATGAGAAACTCAATCTCTGATAAATTGTCATGAATATTCATACTCGGCATTGATACTCCTCGAGGACTACTGTGGAATTCCAGAAGTCTGTGAAAGCTTAAGCACAACGACAGGAAAAAGGGAGAAACGACATTTCGCACATTTTGATCGCGATCACAAAATTTGATTATAACCATACGACAAACGAGAACAAACAATTTTTTTTTTCTTATTACTAATATCACAATCCTATTTATCCAACCGTGCAAGGAAGTAGGAAGAAAAAACAGCGCTAATGTGTTGCGGAATGGTTGGATAAAGTGGAACACGGAAGAAGATGAACAAGAAGAAGAAGAATAATAAGACAGATTTGTACACTAAATTAAGCGCTCTTTTCTCTTCCGTGTGAAGCTGGCTTTAATGGACGCGAGTATTATATACGCTACAATCCTTTTCTTCATCGGTACATTAAGTACGGCGGTTTGATATACGTACCTACCTACTTGCATTAAAGGTACGTTGCGTGTGTACGTGATACGGACACAGGCCAGACTCTACGACATTGTACATATGGCAGCGAGCTAGGGGCGAGGTTGGGATGCATCAGCAGTGAAAAACTACCCCGATGGAAAAGCAGCGAAGAGGAATAGCGCGAATAAGTATGCCGCGCTGGTGTAGTACGAAGCGAGAGTTTCACAGGTAACTGAGAGGACCTTTTAGTTTGAAGCTGAAGGCCCAGCTGCCGTCGAAGAAGAAGAAGAAGAAGAAGTAGAATAAAAAGAAGAAGTAGACGGCATCGAAGTAGAAGTAGAAGTAGAAGTAGAAGTAGGTGCGCTCAGTGAACCAATAAATAACCGACAGAAGTGCCCAATTCAAAAGTGATTACAATGGGATTTCGGATCGGAGGCGGTGGTTCAGAAAAACGGATCCAAGTATAGTCGATAGGAGCGACGTTGGGTAGGTATAAGGTACTACATGCCCGTTGGATAGCGAGACTCGTATAATACCCCATTAAATTCATAGCGTTTCGGGTCGGGCCGCAGGATCACTAGGCAATCGAGGCACCGGGGCGAGGAAAGGGGGAAAGAGGAAGGAAGGTGGCGGAGGGAGGAAATGGGGGATAAAGGGTCGAGAAGAGGCAAGCGCGGAGGACCGATGCTTCGTTGAAGATTTTGATCTGGAGCGCGCTGTCGGGCGAAAAAATTGCCGACCCACTTGCGGGGAAAAAAAAAGGAGCCACCGCTAAATTTAACGCCGAAAAAATAAGGACAGAGAGGAAGAACATCTACGCGTCGATGATGCCGCGCGCAAACTTCCCCTTTCTAGTTCATCGCAGACAGAGAGGTATGCAGCCTCGTTCTTTTTACTCTCCGAAGCGAATGGCGATATACCGAAGGTAGAATTTTTATTCCTCTACTTGGAATACCTTCGATACATCGACCTCACGCACGCACAGACGCGCATACCCTTAACCCTTATTTCAGCTCTTTCACCCCTAGACTCGTGTAATTACGCGTCTCCCTTTCCCTCTCGCCGGCTTTTTCGCCCCCTTTTCACATCTCTCTTATTCATTCGGCACTTCCAAGAATCCACAACATCGCGCACCCTTCAAATTTTCACTAATATCTACTACGCGGAGTGATATTTCGTTCGCGTACAGATGTACAGGTACAAGGTATACGTACTAGAGTGACTTTGATCCGAGACACAAGGCACGTGTCACGTCACGCACGACAAGGTTTACAGGTATTTTCTCTTCATCTTTCAGTTTTCGTGTGTGTGTTTTTTGTTTTTTTTTCCCCGACTCTTCGCAAAATGTTCAATGATGCGTAGGTACTGCAGAGTTCGAAATTTAATATTCGTCGAATATGTCGAACTTTACCGAATCTCACATTTTTTGTCAGAACAGATGTTTCGTGTCACGATTAGAATTCGTAACGTTTCTGGACAAAGGCTCGTCATCTTCTTACAGATATACTAATATGTTTCAGAAAAAAGACCATAATTAACCTTTCTTGGTACGTAAACATTGACAAGTATTGGTAAGCTTCCTGTAATTACCGAGGTTAGCATCTAAACTTAAAAATGTTACGACATTCCTCCGACTCGTTTAACAATAAATGTTCATTAAAATCTTTTCCGAATTTCTTTCTTCGCAAACATGCGTAACGGAAATTACGCTTCATCCGTGATCCGGGAGAAAATAATTGATTTTTAAAACGACGCTTACGTTTCCCGTAATCCGTGTTCGGACAGGCACGTACATTTAGAGAAGAATAAGGCGAGGGGTATTTGAGACAAGTAAGTGCACAGGACGTATAAGACACGTAGGTGTATCGTAATGGGGAGGAGTTACGTCGAACGGAGTGTATATAATTGAAGAGGATCCGAAAGGGACTGACTGCCTTGGCTAGGTAGGTAACGGTGCTCGGAACAAAGCCGCCTGCTGGCATTCCTTGCCCATCCTAAGCCCTATACCGGCAACACCATAATCAAGTTGGACTCTAGAGTTGAAAGACGTACTGCACAGTCCTCGAAGGTTATAATATCGAGGCAGGCATTCGACGCCGCGGCAAGGATGCCTTTTCTCCGTCCGTCCGTTCCCGTCGAACCTCCAAGTCGCTGTCGTTCATCGGTAGACAAAGAGAATCCACCAAATCACCACCAGCTTGGTTAAAATAGGTTTTAAACCGTTCTTACGGTCTTTGGATCGGTTCGAAACTGACAGATGTACACGGTCGATAGTCGAGTACCTACCGCGCGATTGGAAGCCGCTTCATCCAACGTTAGATACAAAAGGTCCGTCCCTTGGGGAGTGTTTGTAAATTTGTTTCGAAACTTTTCCAACCAGCCAACACCGCGCGATCGTGACTTGTACAACTTTTTTCCACCCCCAAAGCCAGTAATAATAGTAATAATAACAAAGCTCGCGGTTGAATTTTCTTCGCCCCAGAAATAATCACCGATACATGAATGCTGCCGCTGCAGGACGTTTCCCCGATTATTACATGCTCGGGCGAAGCCTATGGTTATACATAGTCGCTGTGCAAACGCGGTACCTTTATTTTTGTCTCTTTATGAAAAAGGTTCAAACGTTCCGAAATGATAACGCTACACGGGAGCTGTGGAGTATGGAGGAAACACGTTTTTTCATTTTTTTATTTATTTTATTTTCAACACCAAAGAAAACGAACAGCTTATATATACTTGTCCCCGTTTATACAAACGACGGATGTTAAGGTTGGGTCAAAAATTCTACCGACTTTGGGGAAAAATATTTCAACACTTTTCAAAGTAAACTCTCGTCGACGGCCAACTTACTTTCTGCCGTCCGTTGCGTACTCGGCGAAGAATGGCTCTTCAAAAATTGCTGATAAAAATGAAAAAGTGAAAAGTGAAAAGTCAGAGTGGGAGAGGAACAAATATATATTACGGTTGTGTTGTTATACTCGAATGGCAAAAACCAGTATTGTTATCCACGTAATAGGCGAGAGAGAGAGGGAGAGAGAAATACCTCGAATTCGTGCAAAGCATCTGGGTAAAGAGACAAGGGAAATAACGAATATGTGTAACATTGACGAGACAATTGTTACAGATTTAGTTGCCACGCTAGTAACGACTTGTTGTATAGCAACTATAGCAGCATGGATAGAATATTAGCAGATTTTACGCCGTTGTTATATCCGCATTTTAAGACCTGCTGACTTTTCGCACTCAATATCATTATTTATAGTACACGACTAGCGTTTATGGCAGGAAGGTCAATAAGTTGGAATATTCAACTTGAAATGGAGTGAGCGAGTGAGAGAGAGAAAGAGAGGGAGAGAAAGAGTGGGAAGCAAGCAGAGTAGAGTAGAGTAGGGCAAAGTCGAGGGAGTCTCTCTAAAGCCGAAAGTCATAAGTCTTGGCATCGCGAGGATCGACGAACCCTGTCGAAAGTAAGTGACTTAAAGAACTCGATTATACGCGCTGGGTACAAAGTTTTGCAAACTTCGTTTTAATTATCTCGGTAGAACGCGGGTGGGAAATGAATGCGATGAAGAAGAAAAACCAAATGAAAATACGAAAGCGCGAACAAGAAGATAATAACAACAATAACAACAACTATAATAATAATAATAATAATAATATTAACGCGAAAGTAAACGCGACAGAGAAAAATATACCTGTTATATTTTACGGAAAAGAGAAACTGAACTACTCCAGCATCTTGTACGCTGGCATGAAACGAAAAGCAGCGTCATGACAAATATAATACCCAACGCAATCCTTGCATTATATATTCGGATTGTGTTGCGCAAGCTGTGATAGAGGTGGGGAGGGAGGGAATGGAACGAGCGAGGAGGATGAAAATATGCGTGAAAACAACGAAAAGCAAGGAAACGACCGGAGGGAGAAGACAGAGAGGAGAAAGGGAGGCAAGAAAGTCAAACCACAAAGGGGCTTTTACGCAAATGACATTACGGCTTGCTTGGGATACCACAAGGGTTACTCGTTGTTGTCTTCTTCTTTCCTCTAGTCTCGGCACCATATCAGAATACGCCTCGTTAAATATGACGGAACAATTTCATGGGGTTTCCAAGCACAGCCAGTCAATATCGTCGTTTATTGTTAGTGAAAATGAATAGTTACCGTCGTAGTCCGAAAGAAAAGTTCGACCTATGATAGCAGGATTATACTGTTGAAGATTGAAATTGGATTCGAACAACTTTCGAAGCTTACTGATTCTACGGTGTTTGTAAAAGTTTAAAATATTCATTTCGAAACCTATTCACCGAGGCTTATGCTTGAAAAATTTTCAAACGGATTAAAACGCAATTTGTTTAAGCTCAGCAAGGTTTGCCGGTGCAATTTATAGTAAATCATAAAACGACGGTACGAGTGATTCTCCGAATTTATTTCCAATATTACATCCGTGCGTGTACAACGAGGTAGGTAAACAGTTTTTACTTGCATCAGCACGACCACTAATTAATACGACAATTTCGTGCACTCTGATTAAAAATTTCGCAACCTCGTTGTTTTTGTATTTACCAGGGTATAACTACAGGCCGAATACTCTGTGTAACCTCGCTATTTTGGAATTTCAAATACTGCCGTAGACCGTCGTGATGAATAAACACGTCCAGTACGTTGGCCTGGAGCGCGAAATTACTGATATATATTTTCGAAAAGTTGTGCCAACTTTCATCCAACGTTTGCCAACAAATTTTGACGTTTCTCTCTGATCCTGTATGACAGTATGTAGTAAATATATTTTAGACTGGCCGTTCGAAAAAATGTTAATGTTCCAAGTTGATAAATCTCAAGTTAACTTTGAAAAAAATGAGATCCTCGAAGTTTCAATGCTCTCACTGTTTTTTTTTTTTTGTTTTTTTTTCACAAAAAGATCAAGGTTTCAAAACAAATAAAATTTTTAAAAAAATTACAGGCCCTCCGTAATAGTGAAAAATAAAGCATAAAGAGTTTTCAACTCGGAGCATAAACATTTTTTTCAACGGCCAGTCTAATATATTTATACATATACGTAAGTCACAAGAAGTATTTACACGCGTTCGCGCATTGGTAGATCGGGGAACACCTTCGCATAGAGGTGAAATTTGTTGCCGCTCAGGATTCGCACGCCGACGTACATATACATATTTACGTGGTATTACATGTATACGAATACGAGGGTGGATTTTTGCAAGCGTAAGTACGCGTGCGCGTGTGTATTTATACGGAGAACGTAAAGAAGATTGCTCTGCGTTTCCGACTATAATATAACGATATTTTCAGCTTACTTTGGGACTGGATATAGTACACGTATATTCTCTTTACGTATGTGATGTGAGGGGAAAAAAGAATAGAGTGAAAAAAAAAAAAAAAAAAACCAACAAACACATTGCGATCCTGTGAAAAACGACAAAAGAAAAGACGACGCGCAGTGCCTATTTCTGCTTAAAATAGAGAAAACGTTGTTACACTGGATTTTCATCAGGATTACTTTGAAACGCTGTCGAAAAACAGACGGGACTAACTCGGTTTTGATGATATCAAGCCACCAAATTCCCCCGTTATTCAGAATATTTCTCGCATTTAAAAACATGCAAATCAAAGTACAGTTGGTTTGATGAACTCGGCGGATCGTTGGTACACGCGTGCGTGGAACCTGTATCGCTTTTATATAGACTCTAAGCTGAGCTGCATACATACCGACACGTTTTCATCCTTTTCATTCCTCCGCGGTGTACACCTTATACCTACTCTTCATCTCCCTGCGGTCTCTCACCGTATTTATAATGGGTATGACTCCTGCTCTCCGGGTCTCTCGTGAGGTCCTCTGTTACACATATCAATTCTCAACTCGTTCGCGCACTTTCTCCCACTCCTTTTCTCCGTCTCGGTATCTCTTACTTTTTCACCGGATGCTCGGGAAAAATAAACGCACCCGCAAAAGCTTACAGAAGAGCAACGACGAAGCGCTCCAGGTACCATTAGACAAATTTTCCCTTATTGAATGGAATTGGGTTTTATGAGCAGGCGAGATAGATACCGAACGCCTCATAGAACGTAAGAGAGTAAAAGATATAGGTCCAGCGTTCGGAGTTTTCACGCGATTGAGAAGAATATACGTAGCCGAAAAATGGAGAGAGAACGAGCAAGGGTAGGAAAATGGTGGGAAATAACGAGAAACCGGTCAACCAGACTATGGACTGCCTCTCACAAATTCTCTCTCTTGTCCGTACAACGTTGACATTTCAATTTATTTCTCTCAGCACCGAAGCTCACTTGTCAAACACGTATTTTGCTTATATTTTTTCCCCTCGTTCTGTTATTTCATTTTTTTTATTTCACATTGTAAGACAGATTTATGCATGATAATGACAAAGTTAGCAGAAATCGGGTAAAGTAAGTCAGGACTGTAAGTGGAAATGTAATTAAACTTCAGAAACACGTCAAACTTATCCGTGTCGTCATGCAGTTGTAAGTGGTAGCTATTTTCGGGGAAATCACATTTTCACCACGAGCAAAAAATAAGGAACAAAACATTCACCCCCGGTACGACCGTAACCTCTATTTTTCAATCTTCAAACTGATCGCGAAAGATCCCAAAGCGAGACGTCGAAAGATATAATTCAATTATACAAAAAACAATAGTTGAACTATTTTTCAATTTTCACGACCGAATAGTAAGCGTACCGCGAATTCGAACAACCGTGCAAGCCCATATATTTCTACTAAAATTCTCGCATCGGTCATTAGATATACTCGTACATGGAGAAATTGTTTCCCCTCAATTAAATCCTGACTCTAATTCTGCACGTAACGGGGAGGGAAAAAACAAATTTATTGTCATTCCCGTGAAATGCTTTTACGGTAGGTACCTACTACGTATGCAGCCGTATTATAGATATACGTAGGTACATACACGTACACCGTGACAAAGAGATGTTGCACACGACATGCCAGGATATAAACCCGCACGGATTACGGCTGATAAAGTTTACCGAATCTAGATGATACGTAAATGGGAATCGGAGAGTGACGAAGGCAGAGCTCTGTAATTAGTTTGGAGGGGGAATGTCGAGGGTAACGGGAGAGCAGAGTTGCGTAACCACGATACTGGAAGAAGGGAAGCGGTCGAAAATCAATTAATGGTGCGAAATTGCGTGCGAACAAACAATTTCGCTGCGCGAGATGTCACGAACAGTGAACTCTTAGCCACTAGCTAACACGGATTGATCGGGTTGAATACCGGCATCCGAAGGCAGCGAGTAGGCTTACGAGTCGTAATATCCACCGTCGTTACGGTATGTGTAACAAAGAGCGAAGCGATGCTGAACGTGTATCTTGTCCGCAGGGTGAAGAGGAGATTTAAAATCTGAGTTGTGAAAGAGGAGAAGAGGTGCGATAGGAGGAGGAGCAGAAGATGAATAAGAAGACGATGAGAAAAGAGAAAGGGGTCAACTGCTAGTAATTTCAAAATCAAATTATTTCCACGTTTCAAATTACACTGGGGAACGAGCGCGCAACATCGGACACGTGAAAGCATGAGATATGGTCTTATCGGGTTTCAGACTCTCGAGGAAGAGCCCATCGATGTTCGTTCGTTGTCTTTTAATTTATTCCTATTATAAACCCAGAATATATTGCATTATACCTAGTCGGAGAACACGAAACTTTCAAGATTAAGTTCCAAATTCTAATCATGTACAAAATTACGTTAAAACTTGCGGGCTTTTTCACGAGGTCTCGTTTTCCTCTTGACAACATCACGAAATAATCGAATTTCCATTGTTTCCTGTAACTTTGGGATTTAAATGCTTGTAAAATTATAACAATCGAATAAATCACTCGCCTAACTTAACCGCCAACGATTTCAAACCAAATTCCGTTTCACGCAATTGAGATATTCAATCAGATTTATTTTCGATACGGCATCGCGGCATTCGAAAAATGAAACACTCGGCGAGAAAATTTTCCAGTAACGAATGTCTCAGTCACAACTTCGTCAGTTTCGAACGAATGCTAGACAATAAAGATAAATAGTCCTAATCATTCAGTGATTGAGATACCTAGTGTACCTTTCCGTAAAAAAAGATATCAATATCGTCCATCTTCTCGCACTTGAGCAATTTCAAAATGAGAAACTACTGTTCCAAATTCGATCAAAATTAAATAAAATATTCAATCAACATACCTAACATACTTACAAGAAATGTGAATGAATACATACCTAAACGGTTTGCATATCGTTGTAATTTCCTCGGAAATTACTTTCCCTTTGACAATAATATATTTCGCGTAATTGAAACTGGTCCTGATTTCGAAACGCTGTAATCTTGGTTTCGAATCCCAGAGCATCCAGCCCGATTCTATTGTGCATCGCGATGCATTGTCTGAACTCTAGAGAGGCTATATATATATATACCTATATATATATGTGTATATATATATATATATATATATATAATCAGTAGGGCGCAATAAGTAGAGAGATTTTTCAATTGTTTCGCGATCGTTCCCCTATTGTCTCAGGGAAATATGTAAACCGCCGACTAGCCAGCATATTGTGCACTACCGAAGCCTGGAAAGGACAGTTCGATAGCTCCCCCCTACATTCTCTCTAACCCCGCATGGTGAAAAGCTGTTACCGGATGACGTAAAACCCAGTACAATGAGTCAAAGATTCGGTGTTCGTGTCGTATGGGGTTTTACGTATACATGTATGTATTAACGAAATTGAAATTCCGAAGGATTGAAAGACGTCCACTCATTTCGGTCCGCCGCGTCTCCTCCGCGTTGTCGTCGGACAGAAATTGTAGACGGAGGTAAGGTAAGGTAAGGCAAGGCAAGGCAAGGGGTCGTCTCGGTGCACAAAGTGCGGTGGCACTGTGGCTCATTCCGTGTCGGGGACCGGGATAATGGCGGCTAACTAACTATTCAGGTCCTTTGAAAGCTCGGGGGATTCCCCGGGGACCTGCCTACGGCTGGTGGTGCCGTTGGTGCCGCTTCTGCCCCCTCAGAGAAGCTGGAAGGGAGGTTTGTTAATTTCATGCTAACCATATTCAATTATTATTTGCTCAGGTTCCGTGGGTCCGTGTTTGACGCCTGGCGACCGCGCGACTCGCCCCGTCAGCTTATTGTTAGTGTTTGGTATTTAGCGCTCTCCGCTCTCTAGGCTAAACCGCCGGGTCCCCGTGTCGCTAGGGGTCGCGATGGGTTCACGGTTAACCGTTCCCAGGTTTACCGAAATTCCCCATCCCGACGACGACACTCCCGCATCCCCATTGTTCCCGTTTCCTTCCTTACCTCACTCCCCCCACAAACCCCCGTCGCCCTTCTCTCTCCCCCTCTCTCGTTGAGAGATTTTCACTCATTCATACCGAAATATAATGCAATTAAATCGAATTGTTTTCACTCGATTCATCCTCTCATTCATCCGCACCGCAGCTGACGTTAGGCAGGCATATACCAACCGACTTATATACCTACGCGTATAATTTAACATTGAATAAGAGAGATAGCGAGCGAGTGAGAGACACCGAGTTGCGAGATGGAGGGAAGGGGGAGGAAGGACGACCCTGTTACGACGGTCGTAGAGTTAATTGTTCGCTGGAGAAATAGCAATTGTCTTAATCGAATAAAATTTCATTTCAACTCTGCGTATACATACATACATACATACATACATACGTACATCGATAGGTATGTATATACATACATATGTATACGGTAGTAATATAGAAACCCTTTCGCCTTGTCGAAAACTTTTCTAATTGGATAGAACAAAGGTCGGCGGTAGCTGTTGGAGGTCTAAGCCATGGTTCGGCTACCCTTCCCACGACCCGAGACAAAATTTTCTGTCGACCCAGAATTGAAACGTAGAGAGAGGGCGCGAGAGAGAGAGAGAGAATCTACGAACCGAACGCAACGCGTGTATACCTGTATGACGTATATCTATACATACGTCGGCCACCCCGCGATGCCTAAGCACACACCTTATCCCGCGGCCTTGTATGTAACACGGTACGGCCGAAGGGGTAAAAGACACGCGATTCGAAGCTTCCGTCTCATTAGAGGAATAGGCGGCACATTAGCGCGGTTCCCGGGGGCCGTCTCGAAACACCACAACTCCGACCCAGCAAGATTGAACCGAAATTTTATTGAAGCGATTTCAACGGAATTGGGGAAAATTGAGGCCGCCGTCGTCACCCCGCACCGTGAGTTTAAGATTCGACCCGATTTGGCTTAATCTTACTTCTCGGTCGTTGCCCTTTATTGTAAGTCCTTTGGCAGCGGCCTGCGTAGCTGACTCGCCTCAGCGGTATAGGCACAGGTGTGCGTGTGTGTTTGCGTCCGTAATAGAGGTACGTACACGGAACACAGACGCAATGCGAAGCTACAAACCGACGTAAAGGAGAGGAAGGGAGATGAGAGGGTGCGGAGAGGGGGATGAAAAAAGCGGTCGGAAGCGTTTCAAATGAGTTTTTCGTCACCCCCTCCTTCGGTAGCTATCGCGTACCCCAAAGGCAAGGCGACTGGATGCTGCTGCTGCTGCTGCAAGAGCATATTAGCGACGGTCACCCGTTTTCTCATCAACGGAGATTGGCAAGAGGCAAAGAAACGCGCGGCGGAGGCGGCGACGAGAACGCGACGCGGTCGATTCTCGCAGCTTCCGCCGCGTGAAGAGGAAGAGATGGCGGTGCGAAGAGGGACGAAGACGAGCGAAAACCCGCGCTAGGGGGGGGCGAATGAACGAACAAACGGAAGGGAATGCTTTTTACGTGTCCGTATTCGCTTCCGGGGTGGAGGAGGTACAAAGGTGACGACCGTTCGTCATCCATCATGGTTACGCTACAATTACACCGGCCCATCCGGTCTTCTTCGTACGTATACGTTCCTGTTCCACGACGCGTAATTTCCCCCATTCTATGCGAAAAGAAGGAAAGGAAGCTCCCGTCTCTCCGTGAACGTCCCCGTGACAATGTCCTTGGCAGGCAAACACCATCCCCATCCCCTGTTCGCAGGATACTTCTTCCTCCGCTCGCAGAACGGTTCTAACTACGTTTTTTTATTTTTTTTTTTTTTTCTTATCCCCCGTTTTCCATTCTTTCACACTTTCTTTCTCTACCCGGATCAGGCGGAAGGAACAAATATATCAAGTCAAAAGCGAAGAATGGCGGCTCGTTATGACGAGACGTATAAACGCGTTCGGGGACTGTAATTTCGGTCCCAGTACCTGTCTATATAATCCGTGCCATTTTCACCGGACTGGACAAGCTTTCGATCACTCAGATTATACAGTTCAGCTTTATCGATCGCGACGTAATCTCTTCGTATTGGACCGCATTTTCATATTCCGTAACCCCTTATTATCAGCGGAAAGGAATTAAATATCTCTATTTCCTTCTATTGTCATCGTTCAAGAACATTCGCGTTAGTTTTGTATTGTTCTGCCAAGGCAACGTCACGCTGCAGAGTGACATACGTAAATGAATTTTTTTTTCCACTCGAAACAGTCGAACACGAAAATTTTTAATAAGCAGCTAATTAAATATCACCCGAGGAGCACTCAATTATGCTATTGATTCGTCATCGAAAATTGCTATACCTACTTGTAATCAAATTTCGAAATTTTCCCATTTTACGTCGAGTATAAGAAAATCGTTTGGCCGAAAATTAGGGTGAGTTGACGGTGTTTCTTACGTTTTTTTTTCTTTTCCTTCTTCTCGTAGACTTGATAGCGTGATGGCGTGCGGTAGTCCAGGGGAAAGTATTTCCAAAAATCATGCAACGAACTCGTTACTATAATAGGAAGACACATAAACGTACCATCTTGACGTTTGCCGATACTCGGAAGAACAAAGTTAAAGAATTGAAAAACTCGTACGAACGCTGTCGACTGTGAATATAATATATTCATATACAGAGTATACCTCGGTAAAAAGTATGTTCGCAAAATAATATGTAATATATCTTACCGGGTCGAAGACAGAAATATAAAGGTAGACGGCACAACTATACGTATATATCTATAGTCATGTGTCGATACGTGAGAAATTTTCTTCCATTGAATGAGAAGTTTTGTTGAACTTTTGCGTCGTCTTAAAGATGAATGGGCCCCAACGTTCGGAGAAGAGAAAAAAGGGTTGAAAAAATCTTCAATAACGTTATTCGCGACAATAATACTAGACACGACTGAAAAAACATCCCTACTATGCGATAGAAATGAAACTGAAAATTTGAGAAATGGTTTCATAATTAGAACCTTTTAAATTACCAAACTCTAGCGTTTTTCATCAAATTCCAATGTTTTTCGACTCATTTTCTTCTCTGACCAGATTCCCGTAAATTGATTCAGAAACATTCAACGAATCTTTACATTCCAGTACGATTATAACGCGCAAATGCAATTTACTATTGACGAACATTTGCTGCACCATACTGACTAAAATCTATTGTTACGAACTCGAAGATAACTATTTGTAATGAAAAAAATTTCATTCCGTAAAACATAAGAATCGGTTGAAAACCATCGGAATTATATCATTATAGATCCTTATCCAAAATTGTTAACATTTTAGCTTGCGGTGTTCGAATCGCCTCAGAATCACTTCTATTAAACAGAAAAGATGTTATTTAATTCGCATTCACCATCCGATTAGCGTGTAAATAACATTGCCACAGATTTATTTTACACGGCAATCTTTTTTTCTTTTCCTAACAACTTTTGATTCCGACGATGAGTAGGTACCATTCATTCTCAATTTCGACCGTGCCTGCAATCGCCATATTACATCTCCCCTCGTCGATCCTTTAGAACTTGCTATAGTTGTGTTAGAGCTGTTAAAGCGTCGTACTGTATACGTGTACGTGTGTGAGTATAACCTGCGCCGAAACAGGGCGGAGAGATCTAACTCATTACGCATATCATCATCATGATCGTCATATCTCTTTATCTCTTTTCCTCGTCGAGCACATCGTTCAATTAAATTTATGGACTTTTCAAGAATTCACTCGACAGAGATCGGCGTGTGTGTGTCCTGTGTGTACGCGCGCATACATACATACGTGTATAACAAACTTTTCACAAAGCCCGGTCGGCGGTGGCGGCACGCTGAGGAAGGGTGAACCTCCACCATCCCGACCTTCGTTCCTTATTACACACTGTACCTAGTGCCCCTGCGGTATACGTACACCCATACCTCGTACCTACTCGTAAAACCACTTTTCACCCCGCGCCGCGAAGCGAAAGAGAAAACAATACCAGCTCTTCCAATCCCTAAAGCCCTTGGCCATACGCTCCTACGGACGGACATCTGCGGTAGGGTTACAAGCTACTCAACTTTATACGTATGCATCAGCCAATGCCCGCTTACAATTAGTGCAATATTCATACTCTGCGCAAGTATTACATAATTAATCATCTCGGCGGTAGTGACAGCTGGTGATTGAAAATCGTAGATATGTATCGGATCGGAAGAGATGACATAATTAAAGACTCTTCGGAATGATCGGATCGTCCTTTATTTAAACAAAAAGAAAAAAAAAAAAAAAATGAATAAATAATTCCAAGCATCGAAGGCGTCGAGTAACTGGTTTTAGAAATAGGTGTGCACGGCGGGGTTGCACATAGACGTGGCGACGACAGGCGGGGTTAAACAAAATTGATTCCCGCGTTCGTCGTGCGAATATCGTCGAACGAGCAATTCGTGCATTCCCAAGGGGCGACACGTCCGAAGCTGTATGTGCTAGAGGTACTTCTTTCAGTATTCTCCAAGCTCGCAGAGACCCCTGCTCGCGACGTACGTTTCTCCGTGGTTGCTATCTCTGGGCGTTGAATTCGATATTTCACACTCCCGCCCCCGACTTATCGCCGTTGCAGCATAAAGAGGCGCGCACAGCCCTGCCGGGTGGTTCGGATATCCAGACGATCAATTATCATCGTTCGTGTGTTTGAGATTACGCACGTATAGCCACGCGGATAAGCGTTTGACGAGTTTAGACGAAATGCAGGGGGTGAAGAAAATAGAAGAAAGCTCTGTTTCCGAAGTTGTTTGTGGCGTATGTTTAAATACATGCTATACCTACATAGTACGTTCGACCGCCATGTGGCTCTGCTCAAACTTTGTAGAAGAAGCTAGTCGAGTTACATTTCGGAGCGTGCGTCAGCGGCAACAGCACGAGCTTTTTAAGTTGAAGTTCAAGCTGTCTGTGGACGGTTGTTGTACGCATACGCGATGCGTACGGGTATCGTATGAAAGAAGGGAGGAAAGAAAGAAAAAGAAATGATAACGATATGGAAGCAGCGATCCGCACTTCGTAAATCAGTGTTTACGTAAATAGTTTACCTCGTAAAGAAGGAAGGAAAGGGAATGAAAGGAAAAAGCGAAAAACAAAAAATCTATTTAGTTTACGACGTCGCATAGACAGGGGCGTCAGATCCTCCTCGGCTAGCCTCGCCGCGTATCATTTATGATATCTTTGTGCAAACACATAAAATCTTACGAGTTTCTACCACCCACTAGGCGGCTAGCTGGAGAAATCAGGTTTGTTTATACAGGGATTATTAGAAAAGTTATTAGCAATAAAACCAGCAATATTGTGTTTACTTGGGATTTGTTCTAACAGACGTTTCCTAACGCGCTTCTTTCTTTCTCTCTCTCTCTCTCATTATTGTATATGTATATAGGTATACGTTCGTCGTTACTAACGACTTTAATGCTTATATAAACCGTCTCGCAAAATTTTTCATTGCGTTTTTTTTTGTTTACATCATTCCTTCACTTGCTTACCTCACGAAATTTTTGCAATTTATATATATATATGTGTGTGTGTAAAATACCGATATAGTGCGGTCATAACTTTCATCGCTCGTTCGAAACAACAAAAAACTGAATCACTCATTACCAAAAAGAAATATGTGTAATAACAGAATTTTTTGCATCCACGCGCACTAATTTTTCTTTTTCTCAGCCTTCCTCGGATTTCCCCGCTCGATTAAAGTCTGGGAAACCGTGCAGCATATAGAAAAGAACTTGAGCCTGCGGACGAATCTCATTCTTTTTATCATTCATTCCTAATTGCCTACCCACATATTGTCAGAAACTGCGAAGCTCCGGGAAGAAATTGAGCGTAATTCAAGTTTTTGACGTAGGCATAATACGGCGAATAAAGTCGACTGCGTTGAGGATATTGAATATCGCTAAAATTAGGAGAACAGTATTGCGGGGGAAGATTTTGTAAAAAGAAGATACATCGTATAATATTAAGAAACTGAAAGGACACGCGCACGAGATTCGTATGTAACATGAATATGTACCTTTATTCAAAGATACATTCTCAATGGGACGAATTATCGTTAAATTATAGTTACGCACTTTCATAAAGTGAAAAATAAATAAATACGCCATAAAGGAGGAAGGGAAAATAATCGTAAATCCTTGTCATTTAATCGCACGTTGCGGTCGCGGCGAAGCCCGGTTAATCTACCGCGGTTAAAAGCGGTAACTTATTGTATAATTTATTCCAGAAGACAGGTCTCGAACAACTTTCAGCCAATGAAATTCGAATAAAACGAAACGACTCACCACCACCGGCGCGTAGCGTCTCGCATCAAAGGTACGGGGGTATCCATACTCCATAGAGCACGGAGCACGCACGGATTCTTGGCTCTCCGCAGGACGAAAAACGCGGTTCTTGGCCAACAGGACCGGAGAAAAGAAATAGATACGCGGTATATATTTACTCGCTTCTCTTACGTATACGTATGTAGACACGGATATCACATACGATATATACGTGCAGGCATGGATGTGGGAATCCGTATTGCAGAACGAGGCGCGATGTGTGCGCGTGGCGACCCGACCTCGCCGATGGAATTAACCGGGACATGAGCATCTTATACGCGAGGAGGCAGGAACAAGCCCCCGAGACACAGCCCTGTAATTACAGGAACCTTACGAACCTTGCCTGTACTAAACCACGCCGTCTTGGCTCTGATTCGCTCGGAATTTTTGTTATATGTATACGTATATGTTTATTTTTTTTTTTTCATTTCATTCATTTTGTCTCAGCTTGTGTTGTTTCTTTCGTTATTGTTTTTTTTTTTTTTTTTTTTTTTTTTTTTTTTTTTTTTTTTTTTTTTTTTTTTTTTTTTTTTTTTTTTTTTTTACTTCTTCTTTGCCTCTCTTCTCTTCTTTTTTTCTCACTTTTAAAACCGCTCTCTTCAATCTTTTCCGCGTCGTTAAAGCACTGCCGCGAATTAACGACGCGCACGGATTAAAGGAAGAGCCGGGAGATGATTACAAAGAAAGGTAAGGGAGAAAAAAAAAAAAGCCACAGATAAATGGGAATAGAAAAACCGACGAAAGGGAAAAAAAAAAAAAAAACAAAAACAAAATTCACCGCCGAAATGAAGGAAATAAAAAATTCGAGTAAACCAGTACGAAGAATCAAACGATCGCAGCGGGAATCTATCCCCCTCCCCCTGCCTCTCTCTCTCGCTCTTTCACCCTTTATTTTTCTTTTTTTTTTTTCTGTCCCTGGACCGCTCGGTCCGCAAACGAGCTCTTCGTACATGCGCATTATACACACGCCTACAGCCGCTGTATAGAGAAAGAGTCCATTGTTTGTTCGGGCTCGAAAAATATACCTCGAACAAAAGACTACCGAAGTTCGCGGATCCTGCAACGGGGCGTGAATCCTACAGCGATTGAATAACGCCGTTATAATAAAAATAGCAAAAACTATAACGCGTTGGAAAATAACAAAAAGGATGGATAATCGTGACCCATTGCAAGTGCAGCAGAATCGAAGACTCGAAAGAAAACGAGACACGTGATAAAAACGACGTAATAACTAAACGACGACAAGGTCGGCCAGCTGAAGGAGCATATTACACGTAAATATACATATGGTATGTATATAGGTGTGTATATATATATATACACACAATACACGGCATGCACTAAGCGATTTTACACCCCCGCGGCAGGTTTAACCGGAACGCGTGTGAGAAAAAAAAAAAAAAAGGATAAAAGAAGTGCCCCCGTACCCTTTCCCCACCCCGATACGAGGAAAGCAATTGCAATTATCTCGTGGTTGAACTTGAGTCTTAATTCGCTTATCTCGATCACGTTCTCGTGAAAAGACGATGCAGAGAGTGGCGGGTGTGTATATGTATATATATATACACACACACACACCTATGTGTACATATAGGTGTCTGTAATACTACGTATAAACTCACGCGCCAGACGTAAAAGAGAAAGAGAAAGAATTTCGACTAGAATGAAAAAAGACGGCTATAAAATAAACCACTGTGAGCGTGAGCTGTTTATATTTTATGTATAGCAGGAAAACGAGACTCGGAGGTTTCAGATAAAGGTTTTAGGAACGCAGCCAAATGACTAGTGCAGGGTTTAATTTTTCCGAGATTCGTTTCGGCCCTTCGCCTCTGGCTCTGGTTTTCACACACGTGTTTAAATTTCACGCTGCACTTTCACGAGCGGCAAAAATGGCTCCGAGGTGCAGTAACGCGGTTATACGACACCATCCCTGCCTAGGCTCAAAGTTCAACCCGGACGGTATACCTGCATATTTCACGGCGGTCTCACAATCGTCGTCGTTCTTCGAAGCTTATTGTTGAAAAATGAGGGGCAGAAAAAGGAAAGTACGCAAAGGACGGGAAATTTCGAGAAAGAGAAAAGGAATTATCAAGGGTAAAAATATTTTTCCACAAGTCGTAATCGTCATCCTTAATATACTGCCTGCACCTTAAACCCTCAATCACAGAGATAAGATTCTGCACAGCGGGTGGCGCTTTTTTATAGCAACACAGTCCCGGCAATGTCATAACTACGTATCGCGTACATATACACGTACACAATATATATATTGTATACCTTACTCGTAATGCTCATTTTATTATAAAACTCAAATACTCCCCTTTCGCGCAGCGGCGATGATTAAAATATTTTTTAATTATTTTCTCACCCCTGACGTTTAAACAGCGTTGCGCTGGGGGAGCAACAAAAAAAAAAAAAAAAAAAAGATGATAAAGACGCGACCATTCCGCTAAAATAGTACATAATCCTGTAGCTCGTAAAAATTATCATCTCATAAAGGAGCCGGTTGAATGCATTAGCTCGTAAATTACACATCTCCTCAGCGTTTTGTATATATAATATACGTCTACGTGCATACCTATACCTCCTGCATCGCAACGGGAATCGTGTATACCTAATGCGTGAAGAAGATACGCGGTTTCCGCAAGTATCTCTATGAGTAACGATCGGTATAACCCTGTGACCGTTGTACGCGGTATGCGAAATACCGACGCCCTCCTGACTATGCTCATGATTAAGGTATGTTACGGGATAAAAGGTCTCGACCCGAGATCGGTTAACAATTTCCGGTTAACTCATCGGTATTTTACCCACCACTCTTCATATGTATATTTTATGTATTTCTGTATACGTACCTAAGTATGTACATAGCTTGCTCTGCTAGGTCATTCTAAAATTTCGTTATTCAAATTTCCCAAGAATCGATGCTGCGTTAGTCATACAGGGATGACTGTCGTACGTGACACACACGTACACTTGTGCATACACACATTACACACGCGCACGCACACTCGTCAAGATAAAGCGTCTTTGTTAGAGAAAAATATTCGGAAGTACAGGGACAAAATAGACTAAACCTGCATTGCGTTGCATCGGTGGCGGCAACAGCGGATATTTACATACTTTATATCGTGTCTCGTGTGGACGACGGAAGAGGAAGAAAAATATCAAATAGTTGAACTACTGCTGGTATAGCTGATAGCTTTATATATGTATATCTAGTATACGGAAGCAGGAATGCGAAATATTTCTACGCTGTAAAATGAAACGGAATTCTGCAACGTATAATCGGACATTATGCCCCCCCCCCTTCCCCCGCACTCAACCGAACTGTTATACTGCACGTATAACGTTATACCATATCCATTTTGACTCGGAGCGTTGAAGTTTTGCGACATTTTGAAAAGTTTCGTCAGATTCCTTAAATTTCGTATTATGCATATACACCTACGCGTATACATATATAACATATACGTATGCCTACGCATGTGGCAAACCGTTACACAAATGCCAAATATAATGACACGGAAATCAGGTACTTGCGAGAGTTCTCAGGGTGTTTTAACCACGCTTTATTCCACGTAACGGTATACATACAACTGATGTGGGTATAGCCAAAACAATTGGACATTAAGTGAAATTTTACGTCTCAGTCTCTTTATCGCTACGCGGTATATAGACAGGATTACAGTGGACAAAGGAGCCCCCGTTTCAGGTAATAACTGCGTGGTCTTTAAAACGTCAACGTTCAAAACTTCGTCCCGTAATCCTATTTAAGCTGTGGGGAAACGTTTAAGTCTATAACGCGGCTATATCTATAATCTTATCTCTCGCCTTGATTCTGGGTATACGTACTTGCGGTAAAACAATCACACGGAAACGTCGTTGATGAATAATAACAATATGCCCTGCCAAAAACTCTACAATATTAAAGTGCAGGTAAGCTCCTGAGTAACAATCATTTAAAAATCCACGCATCATCGTTCGCGTGTCATATTTTCACTGTATTGTAAGCGCTAAATCGTTTTTTCCATTTGTTAAACCCCCCCTTTTTCGTCGTCCGACGCCATGCAGCGTATTTCTACAAATTGCGTAATCGAGAAAAGAAGCCGGTGACATCCGGCGTGACGAGGGTTTAATCGATGGTCGTCCCTTCCGCACACACATATATGTATATTGGTATACAACCGAACGTATGGGTTTTACGCCCACATATCCACGCGTTAGACGTCCGCTCCATATACGTTGGCATAAGTATAGGTGATAAAATAAGAGTAAGGATCGGGTACAGCGAGTCGGCTCGTTGCAAGCACCATATGTCCGGCCGGCGATACCGTCTCGGGCATTTCCTGTCGATCGATCCAACTTTACACCCCGATGCGCGTAAATTACACGGGAAATTAAGAAACGCGATACCCGTATAGTCACATAATATTACAATGCAATAAGGCGTCGAACTCGGTGTCACCGACGTCATTCAACCGAGTCCCTCCTTGTATAACAGAGGAAAGCTGGTGCATGGGTACTCAGGTGGCACATTTTTTAACTTTTTTATTTATTTCTCTCAAGTGCTAATCGAAAAATTTGCGACAAATTATCAAATAAAGAAATTATCGTAATACCTGGAGGAGATGGGAAAATATTTAGCGGTCGCTACTGATTATTGACATCTCCTTATAATGTCCTTATTTTGTTTTCAGTACTGACATTTATGAACAATGATTAATTGGAACGCGATACGAAAAATATAAACTAATATAACGTGAAAGTCCGTAAGTTGTACACATAAAAATGAATAAAAAAGATTTTAACAATCGTTAACGATCTCTAAATATTTTCCTACCGCCTCCAGGTTTTGCGACAATGTTTTTTCAATATTAGACACAAATCTTCCGAGTAGCACCGTAAAAAAACAAAAGTTAAAAAACGAGCCGCCCTAATGAGTACGTTGCGGGTCACAAATTTCCACTGTAAAAAATTGATCAAAAGTGGCTGGTGTGGACTACTGTAGAACAATATTGAACTCGGAGGTCAGATAGTGTTGTATCGACAAGGAATAGTGTTAGATTGACACGGAATGATGATGGTAAACTCCTTAATAAAATGATATAATGAAACACGGTGACGTGCGGTGTAGAATGGTCGGTAAATGCAGAAGAACGGGACGTCGTTGCGTTAAGATGGTGAGTTTAGTGCCGGTGGGTTTTCATACGGCAGCTGGATCAATAAATAGATTGGTTTTCGTTGTGGCTGGTAATTAGGTGGATGGCGAGCCGAATACTATGAAACGTTACGAAGAAAGCATTTTAACGAAGTAATCGGTTCGGGCCACGTATCGACAAGCAATTAAGCACCGTACACGTGCACGTATTACACCCATATAACCCATGGACGGATTTGGTTTTGTCGAACCCATTCCGCTCGATCCTGCAGCTGAAATCAAACTCTCTTTCTCTCTCAATTTCTCACACGACGTGTAACGAAAAAATGCGGCAATTTTCCACGCGATTTGTAATTTCCGTATCATTCGAAAATACAAATTCTCGATAAACGATCTATTTTGTAAACTCGAAAAAGTGAACTCTGCCTGCTCCTTGATCATTTTGCCTAGATAACGCGTCTGCGGTGAGAGAATATTACACAGTATTTTTTGAAAAACAGTAACGAGGTCGATCGGAGAATTCCCACCCGGATTTTATCTCGTTTTGTCTGATTTGTTGGACGGCATGACAAGGTTTTCGTTCCGTATATTTCATCGTCGTCGTAAAAGCGTGAGATAGAACACACTTCCAAGTCGACAGCGAAGAAGCAAAAGTGTGTTATATTACACGTGTACGTGCGCACATATACGCATGCCTGCGCGCATCGGAACAGCGAGAAAAAAATACCATCAAGTATTTATATATACACAATATCGCTAGTTGCGCGCGTGTATGTAATGATAAATATTTGAATAATATATACATACATATACATGTGTATTATACGCGCGTGTGCATACATATATAAATTGAAAAGAATCCACTCAAGAGAGGGATGAATCAGCGTATAGGAAGGAGCCTATAGGCTCTCGAATGCGGTTGATTTCAGTCATCACTACTATACGTAGGTATACCCTAATCGCGTTGGATGACGACGAGACTTGGGTACCTCGTCTCGTCTCGTCTCGCTGACTGGCTATAATATATTGTATATTCTTCTTAATGTACGCATACATAACCACACGTGCCTGCAGTGCAAGTCCTGCAACTACGGGCGCGAAGAGGCCGACCCGAATCAGCCGGGTTCGACCCGACGCGACCCTGCAGCCAAGAAAGAGTGGAAGGAAAGGAGGAAACGAGGAAAGGCGAGGCGAGGCGATGCTGGATGGCATGGCTGGCCGCCGTTTTCTATAGGGTGTTGACGTTATAAGTGCACCGTAACGCCGGTCAGAGGCGAAGCCTTGTTAGGCGCTGCATTCATCCGAAGAGAAAAAGCTCCTCTTAAATTTTTTTTTTTTTTCTTTTTCTTTTTCTTTTCTGTCTCCCCCCTCCTCTCCTCCTCGTTTTTATCACTCCTCTTATTTTTTCAACTCTCCTCGGGCAGCGCGGCATTCGAGACGCGCCGCATATCCAGCGAGCGCAGCCACGGAAATAGCGCGATTCAAACGGGGATGCCTGAACGGTCTCTGAATGGTGAATTAGGGGTCCCTTGTTCCAAAATTACCAAGCCGCACACCCGGTTTCGTTTAATTAATTGCTCTGACGAAACAACGACGTCCGATTCGCCCACTTTTGTGCTATACGCGGAGGGGTGGGGGGTTGAGGAGGGGAAAAAAAAAAGACTCACCCCCGCTTCTGAGGATTGTATAGAAGGGGGCACCTGGCGTCCACTGCTCAGCCAGCTTTTGCAGCACAACGCGACGTGTACGTGTGTACTTATTGTGCGGTACAAAACAAGTCTCTTCATTGTCGTACGCGTATGTAGGTATACACACGTACACATACGTTTTATACATATATATTTTATATATATATATATATACACAAGCAGGAGCGTGTGTAATCAAGTCGACCAAACTAAAAAAAAATAAAATAAAAATAAGCCCGCGCATTGCCGACTCTGTATACGGTTTTGCGAATGCACGTTGTATCCACAATCAACGGCTGTTATAAAGTTTTACGGTAATTTAAGTAACACACAGAGTGCAGCTCGTCGTTGGAATACGAGAAATGAAAAAATATATATATATATATAATTTAGTAATGTACAGGAAAAAAAAACGTTGGAGAAAGTAGGAAGGGTTGGAAATATGGTGGAAGCCGTTCTTGCGAGAAAATTATAATACTGAAAAGAGGGAGGGAGAGAGATAGAGAGAGAAAGAGAGTGGAAGCCGCACTTAATGTATAATGTAACAATATGCATGCCCTACGAAGAAGCGCGTATATATTTATCATATACATGGGAGCTAGACGCGTTTGCGTATGTATATGCGTATGACGTGACGTGAATGAAAATTGGGCGATTGTACGACATCCTTTCGTTACAGGTGTCTAATAATTCGCGTCACATTAGGTATACTGGAGATAAAAAAAAAAAAAATAAATAAAAAAAAAAAACCTCGAATGTATGTCGATCCCTATATCTATAAAATACATAAAAGGTACGTTGTGATGTCTCAAATTTTAATACACACATCGCGAGATGGAAGAGAAAGAACGTTCTTCCCTGGTACGAGAACCCTCCTTGAGACCTGAGCCAAATTCAATTGAGCGAAAAAAACTTTTTTCTCTTTCGTTTCATTCTCGATTTTTATGCGCGCGAGAAAACACACCGCATACATTGGGTATGACGGTGTGTTCCTTTTAGCGTGAAACTGAACCTCTTCGAACGAAACGAACGGGCGGGAAAAAACCTAAATCGAATAATATCTATAAGGTATACCGTGGCGTGTCCTCGGGGCGGCGAGAGAGGTTGGATCCGAAGCGGACGAAGAAAAGAAGAAAGAAGAAATAGAAATAGAAATAGAAATCGAAAAAGTAAGACGGAGAAAAGAAGCGGGCATTTTTCAACGAGAACGATTTCGCTGTCTTATTTTGCAACTGCGGTTATGGAACGGGAACCGTGGAAATCTTAATTTCAATTAGATGAAATTTCATTTACCTACAACACGCCGTGCCGTCGCTGCATGTTGTTCACGTCAAACTTCCCTCACTGCCGTTACGAACAATTTCGTGCTGCACCACAAGTTTCGAGTGAATCCGTAGAGGGTTGTGTTCTCCTCGAGTGAATCCTGCGTATTATAATAGAGGTACACGATAAGCAAACTAGGATCTTTGTCTGGACGATGTTAAGTAATATTCACAAACTCCATCGAAATGCGGGAATCAACGTTAAAAATGGCATGATTCTTCAAAATCGTTACAGGGTGTCATTTTCCGAAGAAGAAAACTTTTTAATGTTGATTAACAACAAAATAACATTTTTTTTTTTTTTTTTTTTTTTTTTTTTTTTGCATCTCTGTACGAGGATAAAATAATACAATTCACAACTTCAACTTCGCTCTACTCCCAACACCTAGTTTATTCATATTTTAACGATTTGTAAATCGGACCACCCTTTTCCCTCGACGTCTCGATTTTTTGCCGCAATTAAAAGATGTCGCGGTACTCTCTTTTTCTCTCACTTTCTTTCTCTACTTTTCTCCCCCGAGGGATGTGATGGGGAAACTTTCATACATATGCATGCACTTATAAACGTATATATATATATATAAATATTATTATACACGTATATTACATGTTGCCGTGAGGCGTCAAGTGTTCAGAAATTACGAGCAAGTTTTACTTATAATTTACTCTCGTATTCTTTTTCATCACATTTTTCGCTTAAATTATCTCGAAATAATTCTAAACGGACAAAAAATTATACATGGGTATAATTTTTTGTCCCCCCCACTATTTTTTCTCCCTTTTTACGATCCTCTACACAGAAGATGAGAATACAGCTGCATATGCGTACATTATTTGTGTCTTAAAATTTCAATTTACGATATAACATTTGAATAGAGATACACGTACAAGTTTATACACTGCCTTTTTCTTTCTTTACAATCTCAATCATCCCTAAATGCTATGAAATAAAAATTTTCACAGGCAATAACGAATTGTCAAACTAATTTATGTTCAGTACAATGATAATTAGTCGCATAGAGCCGTCATGCTGAAGAAATAATCGAATTGAAAATACTGCTTGAATACGAAAAAGAGGGGGTGGGGGGTAACGAACCATATTGCTGCAGGAGCTGCACAGATGTTCGAACGTCAATTTAAACGCTATTTGAATGACGGGTGGGTGCTCGTAAAAGTGGGGCGCAGCAGGTATAAGGTAACGCATTTAAATTACAGTATCTGTACCCCCATATAATATATGTATACACCTATACCGGTACCCTTTAACGCGTCAGGGTATCGGCGTACTTTATTTTTGTACATTAAAATGAGTACATTATAGACAGCAGCACTATAACCGAGTTACATGCTCATCGTTTGGCTACCGTGGCACAGAATGCGATACGGGAGGCGGGGGAGGGGGGTTGACGGACCTACAAACAATATACTACGCGACGTCCAACGCAACGTCGAAGACGAAGAGAAAGAGAGATGTAGAAGGTAAGATAAAAAAAAAAAAAAAAGAAATTTATATCTAAAAATTCAATTAACCCTCGTCATCGTGGATCGAGCGGTGGTCAACAGAGAGACCGGTTATATCGGAGCAAAGCGTATTACCTATGCAAACGCGTATGCAACTTTGTTCCTGCGGTAGTGAAGTCGGCATTCAAGAAAAGGGATAGAGGTACGTGTGCCTAGTTGGATGTTTATTGAATATTTCCATTACAATGTTGCATAACGAAATGAGAGGGAAAGCAAAAATGACGTACAATATTCTACAGGAGAATAACTTATCCAGAGACAAACTTGATACTGAAAACTAAATCTAGGACTAAAGGATAACTGCAAAGAGATAACCCATGAAAATTGGAGGAGGGGGGGGGGGGGGGGGGGGGGGGTACAGCTTGGAAGGCTTAAAATCATACCTATCTCTAGGATTTCATTTTCTAAAGAAATTGAAAACAGAGCAATTTCAGTTTCAGGGTTTCATAATTTATAAAGTTGCAAAATGTTCTCGGAACTATAAATAATAAAGCCCTAAGAGTCTCATTGCTCCGTGTGTATTCATTTTCTTAAGAAACAAACAAAAAAATAAAAAATAAAAACACTTAAAAGTAGGTATGGTTTTAGACCATCCAAACTGTAACCCTCCCGCCCCTTAAAAGCAAGAGCGAATCTCACCAGTCCGGATGAGATAAACACCGTTTGCGCACCGTAAACTCTGATCCCTACGTTCCGAAACTGCCAAATCGCTTTCCTACCGAAACTCCACCACCATGTGGGTACAGAGTACCGCGATACCAATCAATGGAGACTAAATAATCACAGGGCATTGTGGATGTGCGTGTTCAGATACGACGCGACGGGGCTGCGTTGCCCTCCTTATTTGCTACGGGTATACACTCGCTCACGGTACGTAACCTTCGTGTGAGTACGGGAACAGGAGCAGCTGACTGATCGTGAGAGAAGGAAGGAAGAAAGGACCCCGCATGCGATAACCTACGTGCGCATGGTTATCCCGGTAGTAAATTATATGCACCCGGCGCGTATCTCGCTCTCGAGAAGTTATACGAGATATATAGATTTACTTTATCTCCGATTTATCCCGCAGGACGTGAAACAAGTGTATGGTAACCGGCGACTTGGTCATGATAATTTTATCACCGGACCTGTCCGCAGCCATTCAACATCCCTGCAGAGTCTGCTTTATTGATACTCTCTCGCTCAAGGGTTACGGTTCGATATTTCAACTTTCAGACCCGATTCATTTCCAATACCGAGGGTCACGCCTATCTACGTACGTACACGTCCACCCCCTGCAGCGGCAGCTTTTCCTCCCGGCACTTGGCCGAATCGGGTATCTCGTACCTCCGGAAGGGTGAACGAGGCACACCGGATAACTCGGTACCTAAACACCTGTGTCGTCGTCGAGCCGAGTTTCTCGACTAAGCGAACTTTCGACGCCGCCGCATTTCAATAGGTAAAAGTAACAGGTTGTTCTATATTCGTGTATTTGTACGCTTATAATTTTCCGAACATTGCTTGGCTGTTGAAATCGCGTCTTACGCCGAGCGGGTCGGAAGAGGAGTACGTGTTCACGATTACTGTTTGGCATTTCTGCGATACCGAGCGAGCCGAAGTCGGAAATCAAACACCGCAAGAATTCCCCCGGCGTATATTTTGTTCCTCACTTTTTTCTTTTTTCTTTTTTTTCTTCTCACCGCAGCTGAACACGTTCGATAATATTCTCGTACACGCACGTACAGATTGCTGTATCGGGATAGACGTTGATTCGACGTAGGTAGTTCGAGTAGAACCTCGGCATATTCCGATTGATGAATTTTGGACGAACGGAGAGGTCGTACCGGTACTTAGGCATGCAAGCGATGCTGTTTGCTGTTGCATCTCAGAGTTCGGTGGACTTTCAACGATAAGTCCATTCGTCCAAAATAGGTCAACCCGCACCCTGTGCATGATATGGTTGGGGAGGTTGATGAGAAGTCTTTCATCGGGTTGCGAGAAAATGCGAAAAAAGAAGAGGATCACGATCGACGTTTGCAGCATCATGAAACACCGTTGGGGGATTGGCTTTGTCCTAGAAACATCATCCCGCTCTATCCATCACCAGCTTTGCTCTACTTTTCAGAATAACGCAGGGCGAAATACCATCTCCGTTATACATGTATCTGTATCTGTATACGTGCGAAACAATTCAGACCTGTGCAATGTTTCGTTGCTCCTGTTTCTTTTCTACTTACTTGAAAACAGGGCTCTTTCAATTCAGGTTGTGTTTATGCATTTCCGTTCTAAGGTAGTTACACGTTGCCCTTCGAGATAGTGATACAATTAATGCTTAATTCAAGCTAGTCTACAGATGTGTATAAAATAGTACATAAATACCTTACACGGGTAATTATAACGGATATTCTCTCCTGGCGGAAGCGCTTCTATCGCCTTTTGTAGTAGAACCTGCAGTCTTGGAACAAACGATCTAGCACCGTGACACGAATTATGTTTCAATATATAAATTTGGAACGAAGATGCTGTAAGATTGCAGAAAAGATATGAGCTAAAGAAGGGGGAAAAAATGCGTATCGACGTATCTAAAATCGAAGTCCGATTTCCAGTTTCTCTTCTACGTACATGTATCTTCTTTAGCCGACTCCACCCATCGACCACGTGTTTTAGGGTTGGGATAAAAAAAAAAAAGGAAGAAAAAAAAAATGCCTCCCTCAACGTGAAAGGAAAAGTACTATAAAACAAAGTTATCGAACATTAACATGAAAGAAGGTCGAAGTGATGTTATTTAGTGAATGTCACGAGTTGGGGCGGACGAAAAGAGGGCGACTAAACGAATTCCTTCGTCTCTCCCGGTTCGCTACGCGCGCGCTAAAATTCTTTCTACTAACGCAGAGGCAACGGTAGCGAGAGAAAGACCGTTGTACCAAAATATAGGGATGTCGGACTCCGCCTCCGCAGACGCATATGGGTTACTACGGAGATATAAGAAGACTGCACGAAGTGCGACGACAGGGTAAATCAATAAAGAGTTATCAGGAAGCGGCGTTGCAGCTGACGCGGGGGAAACATTCGTCGGCGATGGTTAAACGAGGGAAAAGCCACGCTTCTTTTTTTTCCCTTTTCACCCTTTGTCTTCATATTTTTTCATTTCAACCCCTGCAGCATTTTCTAGGGTGCGTCAATGCCGAACGCAACGCGTTCCCACCCGCCAAACGATAATGGACTAATCCTCGGGAATCGGTGTTAATATTAACGGACCCGAGATCTTAACAATGGGGGTTGGAGGGATCACCGCGTATGCGTTTAAAATACGAACGTTTGTCAAATCGGATAATTGTCAAATAGAGTCGCGATATATCGTTCGTGTCTAGACTTTCTGCGTATAGAAAACTGCCGTCGTGCCTACGTCCCAAAACGAATGGGAAATCGGTTGCCCGGCATATCCCACTGGAAACCTCGTTGAGTCCCCCCCCCCTTTTTTTTTTTTTTACGACGCGTTGTCGCCTCGCTGATATCGTGCTTGCTGAGATCTCGTCGCGATTTTCGAATCATCTAAACATCGAATCGGTATGCTGACAATCGCGATGCAGATTTCAAAAAATTTTTCATTCGTGAATATTTGCGGTACGTAGATTGAAAAAAAAAAAAAAGAAAAGAAAAAAAAATAACGAAAAGAAAATAAAGACATAAAAAAATCTGCAACGTCTGCAGATTTTCGATGCTTAGCGCAAATTTTCTCTGCGAGTGTTGTTAAATATTTATGTATGTATGTATATATGTATGCAGTATGTATGTACCAATTTTTATGATATATTGCAGACACCGTTCGGCGAAGATGTCGTATCCCTCTGTTGCAGCGCTGAAGGCGAGATTGGGATGAGAATAAAAAAAGAAAGCAAGAAAGTTGTTGGTTAGGGTCGTAAAAGAAGAGAGGTTTAAATTTTTAACGATTTCCTACAAATTTTTCAGAACTCTTATGCGGCATCTGTCTTCGGCGGGCACGCGAGGAGTTTCACGGCTATCGTCGACAGTAAAAGGGGGATTTAAGTGTGTCCTAGGAGCTCGTAATTGGATCTGTTAAAATAAAACTGCAAAAATCTGTCAAGGATATTGATTGCTCTTCTTTTCACGATCGCGGCGCGAGACGAAGAGATTATATACGTGTATGATGATCCTTTCCAACTGTAGTAAATAAATTTACCGCTTCCTAATAATACACAACACACGTGAAATTGTAACGAGACTCCGGAATTATAGCCAACTCCACTTCTGTATTTTCAACTCAAGCGTATTTTAATTCTTTCATTGCACACCAATTTCTGGCAATGAGGCAGAACGAAACTAACAAACGCTTCATAAACGGACTAGGCCAACGCGTGGTCCCATTTACAGCGGTGTTTAATTATCCAGAGATAGTTAAAAACTTCCTCAACACCCTTGGGAATATTAACCCCGATATATTTCCAGCGCGACAAATTGGTTTGAAAAAACTTGTTGAAAATTAATTTCTGATTATTGCGTATCGTACGTAGGTATATAATAATAATACCCCGTGGGAATGGCAACGATAAATTTTTCAAGAGGCAAATTTATCACACGTGTACTCGAAAAATTAATTTAACTTCGAGTTTACGGTAGAAATTTGACAAACGGTTTTCACGAAAATACCTACGCATGATTTTTTTTCCCCGTCCCCTATCGACGTACAGAAATTGCTTCAACGCCGTCCGTAAAATCAACAGTTTGAAAAACCATCGAACGACTACGACTTTTACACACAATTGAAATTGGTGGGAATTTTTACGCAAACGAAAATTAGTTTCCGATTCGAATAAAGTACCGTAACGAGCGAGGCTTGAACCGAGGCGATCAAATAGAGAGTCTGCTGAGTCGATCTCGGCGAGGTTGTCTCCCCAAAATCGGTCCTCCCGTAATTATCGGAAGGTTAATTGCATCAAAGTTGACAAGGGAGGCTGAGCGAGCCAATACAGAGTCTCTGCGACGGACGAACTTACCAACACTATTCCTGTCGCTCAACCCTTGACCTCGAGGAAGATCGAAATACGGTAAAGTAAATTACGATACAGATAACGGTGGATCAGGCACAGGATTGAAATGTTGAAATATTTCAAGCATTGTAAAATGTCGCGCCATTGCAAACCTATGGAGAATTTTCTTGACGATTTTAAAAGCATTTACTCGAGGTTTGTCGTGCACAAAATTTGTAAAATCACAATGAAATTTAATATGTCACTGAACCTTCGTGAATAACGATCATCCCTCTCGCATTTAATAATCGTAGAATTGTGAATCAGTTCCATCCGTATAAAGAAGTCACGCGAATTTATGATACAGAGGAAGAAATAAATATATATATATAAAAAAAAAAAAGAAACACACGAACCAACGTCACTGTACGAGTATAACGTTGTTCATAGAGTACATTTAAATCGTACGACTGACAGTTTCGTTTCGTTAGATAAAATTACCTCGTTCCGAAACCGTAAAAGCTACGGCGACGATAGCGAGGTATTTTCCAATATTCATCAGGTATATAATATTTATCGCTTGCGAGTGAGTATACGTAGGCGTACAGAGGCGATATTTGAGGTACTAAAACCAAGGGATCAAGAAGCGGCGTCTGGTTCGCTGGATCGGCCGCTATGTTGTCAGGAGTGAAAAACATCAGCGGGCTGAAAAGCGATTGAAAACTATAAAAAGGAAAAAAAAAAAAAAGTAACGAACCGGATGAAAAACTTTTCCCGGGAAATATATTCGTATATTCAGCGTTCCAAATGAGAGGAAAAGAGAAAAGTACATAGTAACAGCAGCTGGGAAAGTAAAGTAACATGTTGACGCAAATGGCGTGGGTACGATGTCAAAGCTTTGAAAAATCCGCGCGAGTGTGAAAATCGTGGCGTTGAAAGCCAATCAACGAACGATAAATTAAACCATCTATCGGCGGATTAGATCTCTATCCATAACCTACAGATTATACCAAGGTATCTGCGAACGGATACACGGTTAAAAATCAATGCCTCTTTCATTATTTTATTACAAGACGGTCAAGTATTTATCAAATTATTACATTCTTAAATTACGGGCTTTCCCTTAATGATGAAAAAAAACAGGTTAAAATTATGAACGAGAGCTACGATATAAATTGTTCATTTCAAACCGCGTCTAAATTGTTGAAAAATTTAGTAGACTCGTGCGACTTTACCCTACAATTAGTCATTTTACTCGGAAGATTACACTTTACAATGCCATCATATCAATTAATATCGTCGAATATTTAATTTACAAGAAACAACAAATAGCACGATACTGAATTAACTCTTGTGAGAAAGGTGAAAAAAAAAATTGATTTGTCGAATTTGCAAAAAACAGTTTTTCAGACAAATACGAGCCGTCGTGCAATGGGGTCGAATAAAACAAAATCGAAGCTCTCGTTCATGATTTCAGTCTCTATTTTGTTAAATTTCTAGGTAAAAGACCGTGGCTTGCAAATACAAAATTTGATAAAACACTCGACGCGCGATCGTCTAGCAATAAATCTCTAAAAAAAAAAAAAAAAAATTATAAATTTCCAACTACACAACGAGCCAAAGTAGGCAGCAGCACGTCAAGCGAAAACAATATTGCAATGTAAATCAATAAAACGTACGAGAAGGACCAAAGGACAGAGCCCGAGTTTGTAGGGAGGGTTTTTAGACAGGTTTTAGCGATGATTTAGCGTCGGTTTTGGTTCGGCAAACAAGGCGCGTTTGCACATCTGTGTCCCCGACGCGGAGGGCGGCGTGATTTTCTAGGAGGTACGTGCCTAGAGGATGGCGTTGTTGGTGCGCAGAGAGAAGGACGAGGAGGTCGGGGGCTCCGACCAAACACCCGCGAGCTACGGTCACCGGTTCAATCGAAAGGGTTGAATATGACCCGCTGACGCCTGTACCTACGGCAAGGGCAGCCCGCCGCGCCGTTTAGGGGTAGGTAGGCATAATTTTCAAGTGGTTAATAACGCCAAGCCTAAGGCCGGACGGGACGCCGAGATTCGCCCGGTTGCATAACGTATGAGGTGAAGTGAGACCGAGCCAGCCGGGTCGGTTGGTTCGTTCGCGTATGAATACGCATTCGAGGCCTGTTCAAACAAGCAAGAAAGCGAGCAACCCTCCCCGTCGCCGTACCTCGCGGCTAGTTTTATGCGAAATTTAAACATTGATTTCGACCCTTTAATATAACCAGAACGAGGAGACGAGGAGGGCAAGCCGGAGGGCAATAAGGACGGAGGTCCTTATTCCACGACTTTATTCGGAATCCAAGAATCAGCCCCGCGGATGGACGAAAAGGAGAGAAAAGTGCCGGGTTTGTGTCGAAATCTCGGCAGTCGGATGGCGAAGATTTATTCCGCATGCTCTGGCTGCTGCTGGCTAGAAGACACCGCCACTAATACTACTAGTACTATTATTACTATTATTACTATTATTACTATTATTATCGTTGTTGTTTTTACCGTTTGGGTTGGCGAAGGAGAGAGCGTTTGAATCGTTCCCGTGAGTTCTGCGGCTACTTATACGATACCACGGCGAAAAGCTTTTCACGCGATTACGGGCAGCAAGTCCGTACAACAAAGAAGAAGCTATCAAGACCATGCCGAAAATTTCGAAGCCGAGTACAAAAAGCTTTGCTGAAAGTTTCAAGAAGCTGACGAAGTAATTGGAATTTAGAATTGGCGTGTAATGGACGGGGAGGAAGGGTAGACGGTTTAAAACCACGCAGATATATTATATGCACGCGTTGGTGCCTGGATTTATCGCTAGAATTCATTGAATAAACTCGTCAGGTATACACAACTCTAACCCCCATTAATTCCGTTGCGTGAAACGAAGTAGACCGCGCACGAAACCCCTAAATGTACTTTACGAGATACGTAACCACGTTTTTTTTTTGTTTTTTCTTTTTTGCCCCCCCCCCCCCCTCTTTATCTCTCCTTTTCCCCCGTTTTTAAAATCTTTCCAGACCTTATCTGACCAAATCCCCAAATGAAAATCCACATTTGGATCGTGTGTTTAAAATAAAACTACTGTATAGAAGCCGGTTTTACCATAGAAACCATTTTCTTTTCAACAAAGTGTGTATTCACACGTCTGCAGCGATGAGACTCTTCGCATTTCGAAAGCTTTCTTCAATTCAGGAAATAATTACACGTATATCGGAGAGCCGATATCAAGAGATTTGTATTGAATTAAACGCCTGCATTTTTCGATATGTACTAGGTTATACAGATCGCGTGAGTAACCTTCCTCAGAGTGTTTCAAGTATCTATAGCGATTCGCGTAATTGGAAAGTGACGCTCAATCGAGGTAATTAAACACGCTGTTGCCGGACGTCCGGATTTTGATGCCCGTTGTAAAACTAGCCCGTGGCGTCGAGAGAGAAGAAGTTTGCGTGATATTTTTCTCATTTTTCAATCCCCCCGTCCCACCCTTTCCTCTCTAGGGTAATTTTAGCTCCCAGCTATTATACACACCGGGTATACGGCTGTCCCATTGAAAACGTCGCGCCAGCTTCCACCGCCTGGCTTAGCTGCACCCCCGTGTGGGTAAAGCCCGGGCTACTTCCAGCGTAAAACGTAATTTAAAATTCCTGGTTTCCTGTTCCTGGCTGGCATTTCCCGGGGGACAGTTCTCGTTGCCAGGATGCAGATATCGTCCCCGTTTTACGCCACCCAGACGGCAGGCATGGCAGACCCTTAGCTAACCCGGCAATCGAACCCGAGTCGAGTCGATCCGAACTACGCCGCGGTATGAAAAGAATCGACCGAATATACGTATAACGATACGTACACATGTATATGCATATAGATACCTATGTACACATTATACATACAAGGTAAGACTTGGCGATGAAAAATTCTCATCTTTTCGAAATGGTGAAAAGCCTGCTAGCCGGATATACCCAGGTACGCATATATGTATATATTTTTGACGAAGCCGAGATCCCCGCACATCCATCGACTTTGATCGGATCGATGGTGAATAAGCTTCTTCTCTCGCTGCACAATCGTGTCTCTCGGAGCTTCCATAATATATTCTCATCTCTTCCTAGATGCGAAACAGATATCAGGCGAACGTGGATGCCATACGTAGACGGCGTAAGGTGCATATCTGTACCGGTTGCAAGCATAACGACCCTCGCAGGCACTCCCGAGTTATGTGAGATTTCAAATACACATACATTTCCCCCCCATGTATGATGTGACGTTACACGCGACGCCGAGGGTACCGTATCCTGTAAAAGTATCGCCTGAATTCACATACCGTAGTCACTCTGGGTGGTAATAGCTGCGCGGTTGACGATCGTTTTAACCGTATGGATACGTATATGTGCCAAAGATACTCGTATAACCGGAGAAGGGGAGTTTAAATGGGGAAAAAAAAGGTGTAACGCTTTCCACCATCGTATATACTACACTTCGTGCGGTAACCGAGGCGTGTGGGGGTAGGCGTTGTGTTTTTCTCAACCTAAAGGGCGAGGGAAAAAATTCAGTCGAGAGTTTTTCTAACTGAGACTTTATATCCTAAAACTTCGGGACGATGGGTAACGAAAAACAAAAGAGTATAACACAGAAACCCCAAATGATTGGTGGGCTTTTCGACTCACCAAATTCGTTCCGGTGTGGAGAACTCGGTATTCGAAGCACGTGCAGTATTCGAGAAAACTGTAACCATTGGCGATAAATCATTAACGCGAGATGCCAGATTTATCGTTGCACTAGAGAATAAATGAGGGAGAAAAAAAATGTATAAAAATTATCATACCGTGACGTAAGAAAAAGTTGAGGCTTGACGCTGGGAAACTTAAAAAGTATAATAACGAAATGATTCCCGATATTTTGATAACATGTAAATGAATGTGAGGAACCTGCGAGGTATATATATATATCAGTGAGAAACGCTCAAAGGAACGAATATTGAAATTTCAATTAAAACTCGACCTGTTCGAAGATTGGATCTTTTTCCCTGCTATACGCTATAAAGTGTCAAAAAAAAGCGATTGAAAATTTCTTTCAACTTTTCAACATGGAATATCCCAACTTCTCGTTAATGTGTTATAATTTTTTTTTTTTTTTTATCTATTAGCTTTTCAACGAGAACCTCAATTGTTTGTCTTGATACTCGGTTGAGAGTGAAATTCTGTTGGAAACAGTACAGCATAATATAAGTGTTTCCTCGCCGCTTAAAATCCGGTATAATTTATGATTGTTCACGGGAAAGTTTTCACAACACGCCGACTCGTAACGCCACGCTGTCGAAAATTCAAAAATTCCCCATTAATCATCGACGGTCACGGTCCGTGTACGCGATATATTTATTCGATGGAAGAATAAAAAATAAAAAAAAAATAAAAATAAAAAACCAAGAAACCGAGAATTAGTATAAAAACTGCTCGAATCGTTACAGGTACTAATGCATTATACATTAATTTCGTTATACTCAATTTCTAGAGAAATGTCACCTGCATGCATGGCAGCTTTAAAACGCAGCGCATCTTTCCTCCAGCCATTCTACCGCCGTTCATACGTGTGTACATACACACATGTACTATACATATATGTATATACCTAATGGCTGGCGTAAAAGTGTAAAGTATCTACATCGTCGCCGTTCCATATTTTTTTACTCTTAACTTACTGCACCCAGCTCACATCGAGTCGCACCTTTTTTTCTCCTTTTTCGATTTTTTTTTTTTTTTCTTTCCACTTTCTTTTTTTTATCGAAAAATTGAATAACGCTGCGAAAGGTATTATAGTAGGTGGCACTTTAGACTCAGCGTTTATATATAACGTAAGACGTTGTAGAAAAGTGGGGGCGAAGGTCTTGAAGCTCAACAGGACGTAAATTTTACGATAAACGTCTGTCTCTACTTTATGTACACAGTGTGTGTGTGCGTGTGTATATATATATATATATATATATATATATATATATACACATATATATGCACATAGATATATATATATATATTTCAGGAAAAAAAAATAAAGGAATGAAATATTGAAGAGAACAGAGGGAGAAAAGTGAGTGTAAAAATGAAAAGAAAAGAGAGAAAGAGAGAAGTTTTGAATTACGTGAAAAATAAGGAGGTAATCCCTCTCCTGAGCTGCCACCCGTCGTAACCCTGAGGCTATCGGTATATCCGAAGCCTTAAAATGGGCCATCGTGTCATTAAAGTTGTGTAATCTCGTGCCCCATATTTTACTTTAACGTTGACGAGCAGCGGCTAAGTTACACCGATTGGCAAGGATAAAAAGAAGGAATGAGGATAATTCTGAGGGATGAAATAAGAGACGTGTACCTGCTTCTCTCAAAAGCAGAATGACACGTGTCTGCAAGCGGCGGAAAATCTAGAATAGAAATCGCAATGCGAAGCAACAATCGAAAAAAAGAGAAGATGAAAAGGGAGAAAATAACATCAACAAAAAAAAAAAAAAGAAAGAAAAATTAAAGAAAAAAAAAGACCTCCCAAATATTTAAACGACCCTGGAGAATGGAGGCACTCGTGGTGGCGGCAGCCTGTCCAAGTACAGTCATTTCCGTAAATTGTTTCAATGTCTCGAAGGGTTTCAGGCTTTCGCGCAACATTATGCTCCCCCATTTTGTTATACGGTACATTGCCTCGACGAAATAGAGAGAGACAAGAGTTGGCGGGAGAGGGAGGAAGAGATAAAGTAATGAAAAACCGCAGAGGGCGGAGACATTAATTTAGACGGTGCCAGATGCGGCGCTACCGCTGCCTGCCTCTCTGCTTCTGCCTGTATATATATATATACGTACACGTACCTTTCAAACTTCGACAAATTTGAATTCCCACTGTATATCCTTCCGCTCGCGGGAGTCAAACGGTAGGCGAGAAGTCGCGTACGCTTATACCGAGGGTTCCCGGGAGTTGTAGGAAAGTTGAGATAACATTTTTCAAATTTAAATTTGAATTAGAAAATGCGGTGGGAAAAAGTTTCAAGTAGGTTTAAGTATATATTATACGCGGGTTCTCTTATTATAGATACGTGATTACGAAACAAAAGTCTTCGAGAATCTGTTCGAATATCATTTTTCTCGACAAGTGGTAAGGGAAAAGTATGAAAAAAAAAAAAAAAATAAATAAATAAATAAAATAAAAAGAAGAAGAAAAAATAGAACTTTACCATAACAAAAACGACAAAGTCCGAACATCCGTAGCGATCGATTTCTCGACGTAAGTCCATGCCGTTTCATGGCTGTGCACGGGAATCGGGCAAACTTCAACACCGAAAGTCACTTATTCCTTAATCAGATATGACGGCGATTAACTAAAAGAATGTACCCGGTGTACGGTTATATTCACTTGCGACGTGGAAGTGTTGTTTTTTACTTCTTTCTTTCTTTGGCTAAAGGTATACCTGTAACGGCGATCGCACTATACGGCTTCAGGGGGTTTGAAAATAAAAGGAAAAAGAGAGTACCTGAAATACGCAAGATGATATGAAACATCGTGACAATCTTTTATCTAGGAAACGAGTTAGGTATACATGTAACACGTTATAACAGGTAAGAAACTGGTTCTGATCATTTGTTAACTTGCTCGGACTGTAAGTATCACGGGCCTGTTGCTTGCTGCAGACGACGATGATATCGGGGGAGAGGCAGGAGAGGATCCGCGGACGTTGACGGAAACTATAACGAAAGACGTTCCAGTGCGAGCCCGCGATGCGGTTTTGTAACTTCTGAGACGTGAAGTCGTGTACCGTTGTTTACCGTGAGTGTCTATACACACGGATACGTAAACACACACAGAGCGAGAGAAACGGCGACACAATGCCGGCATGCACGCCTCTTAAAGATGGTAGATTAAATCCGGGTCCGGCTTAGGTAAGCAGAAAGAGGTATACGTACAGCAGTCGCATCGCGACGAAGGAGAGAGAGAAAAAACTCTACTAGCGAGGAAAGAGGAGAAGTTGGAGACCTAGTTTTTGGGTCAGCGGTCAATTTCAGTGTGATTTTTCGGATTCGGTACATAAGGAAAACGTGAGGTGAAATCTTTAACGTTTTGGGGTATAATATATATATATATATAAGTAAAGAGGCAAAGAGACCGTGCGAAAGAGGCCGATAAAGATAGGGAAAGATATTCATTTCGACTTTATCTGTAGAAGACAACAACGGCGGTCTTCAGGTATAAAGAAGAAGAAGACGAAGAAGAGAAACAGCGACACGAAAGAAGATAGGAAAAAATAAAAAGAATGAAAAAAGATAAAACTAAAAGAAACGCCTCGGCGTGGCACCAGCGTCATCCTTCATCCTGTCACTAAGAGCGAATGCCGCGATAACTTATTGCGAGGATGTTTCGGTCCTCGTGTCGTCCGGGCGCACGGTTTAACCCTGAATAAAGGTCCGTTCGTCGTCGACGTCGACGTTCGAAGCTGTTCGACGTTACACGAACGAACGAACGAAGTTAGTATCACAGGTATAAAGTCGGACCAGGATTCGGAGTCCCAAAGTACCCGAAGGCTGGCTCAGCGCGGGGCAAAGGACACGGTGAAATTCCCCCTTCGTTCTCCCTCATGGTTGAGATCTTTTTGTTTTTCGAAATATCGAGTCGCTAGAACGAGCGGCGAACGCAGTCGTGGTCCCACAGAGTCCCTGGAAGCAGAGCTCCTGGAAGAAGACGGTCTTCTCTGGTTTCACTGACGAATATCTATCGCCTATCTTCTTCGCGAAGGGACGGCGGTGTGTGCGTAGGATAGGTATCCTTTTCCAAGGACAAACCCCCCTCGGCCTATTAATCGCTTGGTTACGCGGCGGCCGAAGCCTGCAGCAAGCAAGGGGCGAGTTTCTGGGCGTTATCGACCGAGGTTATCACGAATTTAATGGAAGATCGCTTTCGCGATCCCTGTACTCTTCAGCAGCTCGGCTCGGCTCAACTCTCCGTGCACGAGGAGGAGAGATGACTTTTCGCTAGCTTTAAAACACTCGCTCGCTGAAACTCGCTAGGGGTCGGATGACTAGTGTAGCTGGTTCATGTGCTCGTGCGCTGGCTTACTCGTTGTCAGTGTTTTACCAGATGATACGAGATTTACCAGATACCTCACGCCTTCGATGCTTGAAGATTGTTCGATGGGTAATAAATGTCAGTCCGCTAGTCCGTGAAGTCGAATTTCATCAAGTAGCGGAGCTCGAATGTAGTAACTAGGAAGCGCTAGTCCTGGAGTTTGAAATCCACGAGGTAAAGGACCTGGTCAGCCAAAACTACGAAGCACTGTTCCTGGATGTCAAGATCCACCAGGTGGAGGACCTGGACTGCCAGAACAACGGAAAATTAGTCCTGAAGGTCAAAAGTCACTAGATCAAAGACCTGGACAGCCAGAACTACGGAGCGCTTGTTCCTGAAGTCGAGTTTCACCAGGTAGCGCACCTGGAGCGCAGAAACCACGGAGCGCTTGTCCTGGAAGTCGAGTTGCACGAGGAAGCGAATCCGGAACGGGATAGAGAACCCGGTACTCGAAATCTGCGGAGCGCGATTCTCATACGTCCGCTCTACTGCGCGGTTGTTTCCAGACTGAGGAATTCGGCTAGCTGAGTTTCATCGTCGACGATTACTATAGATCGATGACGTCAGAGCAAAAAAAATTTTGGGCGACGTCACTTTCTAAGCATCCGAACATCCAAACTTTGATTTCGAACTTTAATACTACGTATGATGATATGATGTATGATATGGTATGATGATATGATGTATGATGATGATTTCAGAGGACAGGCACCCACCTAAAATCCGCGTAGAGTATGGTCCTAGCGGATTTGAGGTTCCTGCGTTGTATAACAAGGCGAGAGGAGGAGGGAAAATGAATATCACGAGAAGTACCAGGACGATGAAGCAAACGCGGCACGTTTCTACGCGAGAGACGTGATCTCGAGGCAAAACCTGTGTATAGATATACGTGGGGCGGGTCTGAAATTCCGAATTTGAAAACTTCCGAAAGTGCCAGATTGCGAATTTTTTCGTGACGAAACTTGAAATAAAAAAATCAAAATTTGACAAAACATCAAAGTTCCGAAAGGGCGTAACTCGGACAAGTCAAAGTCCCAAAAGTGCGTATATGAGAAAATTGAAAAAAAATTCTGTGAATTTCTGACTTGGTGAAATTGCATCGCTCGATCCTTCTTTGTTTGGATTCTTGTCTGGTCATACTGATTTTCGATTTTTCTGATTTTTTGTCAGTATATTTCAACTTTTCAAATTCTACTCTATCGAAACTTGTATTTTCGGAATTTTGAGCCTCCGACCATTCGAAACTTTGTTATATCGTAAAAGTTTGTTTTCTTTACTTCAAGTTTCGCCACCAAATAATTCGTAATTAGAAGCTTTCGAAACTTTTCAAATTCGGAACTTTAACCCCGCCGCACATAGGTGTATAAACTACGTCCGTGGTTAAAATTCGGAGGAAATCGCTTCTTCGTTACCACTTCAAGTTGGCTAAATAGAAAAGGTAACGACCGTAAGAATACGGCGGCGCGGTTCCCTCGAGAGAACCGGAGGAAGGTGCCGGCAAGGCGTTACAGAACTACAGTCCAACGGCTCTGAAGAATCCAATTAAATATAACGTAATATAAAAATCCCGATTACCGCGCCTAGAGGTAGCAAGTATACCTATCCAGCGTTCCTGTGAAAACCTCACAACTAAACTCGGCTGTCAACAGTTGCACCGCTCTGCCTGGATGCCGAGCTTGTTGGCTCCACAAGAGGTTTCGAAGCCTCTCTCTCCTTCCTTTCCACTTCACCTTTCCTCTCTGGCAGCGCGAGCACATATCCAAAGCCACTCCAAGAGGCAGCCACACCAGCCTTCTTCCTCGGCCCAGCTCCGACGGGCTTCTTCTCCCCCTTATCCGTCCCTCGCTCCTCTCCTTCGCTATTCCTCGTCCCTCCGTCTCGTTTTCCACTGTCTTCGTAAGACCTCGTCGCGCTCCTTCCATCTTCCTCTTTGCGGCTCCTCCTCAGGCTCACCTTTTTCATTTTTCCCCTTGTTACTTCACATTTCTCTTTGTGATCTCCAGAGTATCCACGTCACCCGCAGGCCGCGAGTTCGCGAGCCCTGGTATAACCGATGGACCGTACCGAAGACCCCCGCGGCACATATCCGGTATTGTACCAACGACTTGGCCGGGGGGATGGAGAGGAGGACCCGAGGACTCGAGCCCTCTCTCCCTCTCTCCCTCTCTCACTCTCGCTCTCTCGCGAGGTGTAAAAGGAGCAAGGGTAGCGGCCAAACACGAGTAAATGCCATCTTGCTTTTTCACGAAGACGGGTCAGCCCCGAATTCGGAAGTAGGAAGGAAGAAAGGGAGGAGAGAACGCGAAAGGACGCGCACAAGGGTTCCGGCTTCTCGGGCGCCATATAAATTGAAAGAAAACTTTGCTCAAGTGTTGTCAAGCTATATTTTTTCACCAGACACGGACTCCACGCTCGTGTACGTACCACGGCGCGTCCTCGTCCTCGTCCTCGTCCTCGTCCTCGTCCTCCCACACTCTAGCACTATACGAGTTCTCGATGTGTACACATGCACACACTGCCGTGCAACAATTCTCCTCGTCGCGAGTTTTCGACACAGTTCGCTTTACTACAACACCCCTGACTCGCGACGAGGAGGCGTCGCCCACTCGTTGTCAAATAGATATACGAATTCCAGTTCCAGGTTACAGCGGGGTGAAAAAAAGGGGAAAAAACCCTCGGGGTATATACTATTACTCTCCTTGCCGTAGGAAACTTGCCCTGGCAAACTTTTACGGTCCTGTATACACGTAGGGAATATATCCGACTCCGCCCAGCTTGAAGGAATATCAACGATCAGAAGCTAAAGGCACACAATTGTCGAAAAAAGGAACGTCGAACTATTTTATGCATGTATAATGTATGCCTATACATATGAGGTATTCCATGTCAACTCAACCAAATCGAGACCCTCATGTATTTTGTTTTTTTCCGAAATTTTCGTCGGTTTAATAGGATGTCAACAATATCTATGTTAAGTTTTATACATTCTTCGAACAGGTCGCAAAAGAGCAACGATTGTCGAAGGTCGTGAAAAAACGTTCTAAATGTGAAATCTGCAGGAAAAAACATACCGTAATACTGCGTTTTATTTCGAAAATGATCTCATTCTAAAGTGTCTAGGCACTCAAAATATTTTATATTCGATCTAAACGTGGAAAAATGGTGTTTATTTATATTCATTGTGAAAAATTAAACTACAAATGTTTTTCGATCAGCGAAAATTCTTTTAAAATTCCCCCCAAAACAAGAGAAAAAAGTACATCTCTCTACGTAAGAGAAAAATGACAATTTTCCACACTTTCGTCGTATGAAATGTTTTTTCAAGTATCTTAACACCCAGAAGGACATCATTTACCATCATAGGTCTTGTGCGAAAATGATCAGAATAAAATGCTGCATTTTTGGTATTTTTTTGTTTTCAAGATTAACCACGAAGATGTTATTCCAGGACTTTCGACAGTCTTTGCTCTTAAAACGATTTTTTTGCAGCACGTAAAACAATTAATTCAGACGATTTTGAGATCCTCTGAAACTGCACCGACAAAAATGTTGGTTAAAACAAAAAATATCAAGATCAGAACCTGGTCGTATAGGCATAGAATGCCCCATACGTATATGCATACTAAAAGAAGAGCTCGTCGATCTCGTACGAAATATTTTCATTCGGTTTAGAATTTTCGTCCTCGGTTGGCTTGATCCGCTGCAAGTACAGACGTCATAATAATCGTTCCACGCTGTGAGGAAACAAATTCCCAAGTGACTCATTTTACTCGATGTACGAGGTATGCGCTTTAATGGAATGCAGTAAATTTATTTAATTCAATGAATTTGCAATTGAGTCAATTAATCGTTTTTGTTAACCGATGAGAAATTAAAAACCGGTAAGTATAATATAGGGTCACCCGCACCCTCCGAATATACAGTTTCCTTCTTTGAATCGGTAATTTTTCTTTCTCGTCCAGCACAATGAGTTTTAATCGATTTCATTGAAACTCAATTGACTGCAATGAAAATTTACAGTAGATCGAAACAAAAGAAGAAGAAAAAAAAAATGAAATTTCAATCATCGGTGCTGAGAGAATTATTGAGTCGATCAAACATTCATCGGTCAAAGTATAAATTTACTTCAGTTTGATTTGGACCGATATTCGGCTAAATATTACTCACATATAAGAGTACGAAAAATTCACCGAACGCGACTTACAATTAATTAACGTCTACGAAAACATCACGCGGTTGTATAAAGCGTGACTTAATTATACGAGCTTTCATTTGAAATATCGCCATATTGTATTTCTGTTAGTGTAACGATGTATACGCCAACGGGGCTCTTTCGCGTCGACGTTGCAGAGACGGAACGAGCGCGGATAAAAGAGTGGGTAAAATAAAAAAAAGAAAAAAGAAAAAAAAACACACACACACGCAAGATGTAAAAGAGAAGTAGTACGAAAGCGAAAAACGAGTAGAACGAGCACGAGGAACGGATCGCATAAGAAGCACGGGAAGCGGGGACGACGTTAAATTAGCGATCAGAAACTGAATGGCCCGCAAGTCTGGGTATTCCAGTACCGCCGAGTATTATAGCTTATAGCGGGACATAGGTACTATTTCTAGAATGGGTTTGGTGATCATTTTATCTCGCGCGTTGCGCTGACCGGGGAGCACCGGGTATACCTCCTCGACGACACGTTAGTTTCTATAGGCTGTTTTTATTCCCTCTGGAACGGAGCCAATTTTCCCATCTAGCAATCGTGAACGGGGCATGGCAGGCGATGAGGAACCGTGCACAGCTCACCGTCAGACTCTGGAAGAGAACAACAGACGAACAACAGTCTGGCGTAAAGCAGACGCCAAGAAGACACGCACAGCGACACGGCAGAGATCATCCACCAGCAGCTCTCTCTCATATTTTCCGGGATAAAATCCCGCTCGGCGAGTATCAGATCTACAACGTATGAAAACCGGAAGAGGTTAAAAGACGAGTAGTCTAGTTTTGGCGAGGATCGGATTCTCCCATGCCAGACGTCACTGTCTCTCTCTCTCTTTCCCCTTACATTTGATTCTCTTCGAGATACGCGCATACCTACATGTGTGACTCGACGTTAATCCCAGCCGTGCACGCTATGATAGGAAAACACAATGGAAAATCGTCAGCTCGGGATGGTGAATTTCCTTTACGCCGGCTAGTCGATAAATAACCCAAGAAGAGGAGCCTCACCGATACGAATAATGGATTTGGCAAGGCGGCGAGGATATTAGCCTCATTATACCTCACTTGATCAATCTTATATTATACCGTATCCATCGGTTTTCTTTTTTCCCCCTCTTTAACCCTCCTGTCAGACACCGCTATTCTTCCATTTGTTTCCATTTTTGTTACACAATGTATACCCCGTGGTATAATAGATGGAACATATATTACATACCTATGTATGTGTGAGGCAATTTCTTAGCCTTTCCGTTACCCCTCTAATATTTTCTATATATAAATATATATATATATATATACATATAGTTTTGCTGGTTTTCTTTTCATACGAAAATGATTCATAGATCAACGATCGCAGGTTTATTGTTCAGAATCTCAACGATAGCGAACGCGTAACATCTAGTAGATGAAATAACAAAAAAAAAAAACTTGACAACTTTCCCATCATCTTATCTCATTTTTCTTCTTCATTTGCAACACCAGATAATCAGAATTGCAATTATTCTACAATGTTTATCTACGGTTTCTCTAAAAACTTGCCGGTTCAAAATGTCAAGTTTAGAATAAAAAATGCAACCACCAAACAGTGTTCAAATGTGCGCAATTCGTAATCACTTTTATTTTCAGTTAAAAACAATAATAAAATTACGGTTAAACTCGCATAAAAATAACTCCACCGTATGAATATACTTTTCCCACATTCCCTCTGTATAAACGAGAAATTTCTCCGTCGATCGACAAGATTACCAAAAACCACAGCGTATGTATTACAGTGCAAATACCGCATCGCAATTTACCCATGAATTTAAAATTATCGAGTTAGCGAATCCTGCACAGCAACGCTGGGTTGGAAGAAACGTGAAAAATTCTACCGGGCGAGAGTAGATAGGTATAATATATAAGAAGGGAGATTGGAAAAAGCATGAAGACCATGTACGCGTACATAGGTATAGGTAAGGCATATACCCCATGCCTTGTATCACATTCTCGTACCTAATATCAAAACCTCGAGGCAAACAGTCTACGAATTTTGATGACTCTGTTAGAACCTAACCCGAGGCACGACTCAGGTGGTTACTTACTGCAGGATCTCGCGCATGACCTTCGGCAAATGATGTTGTATTACAGAAAGAAATTTTTATATTTATATGCATGTATATAGTTTTTATTTTATTTTTTTTTTTTATTTTTTTTATTATAAAAAATTTTGCACAGCGGGTAAATCTCCTTCCTCGGCTTCCGTAATGCGAATTACACGCCATGCTTTCCTTCTTTGCCTATCGATTCTAAACCACATACATGCACGCGCATTCGTGTACCTCCGTATATACATGGGTATGCCTGTATATGTAATACACCGAGCATCACCGGCAGCCACCCCGTCACGCATCCCATTCACAACTCCACCTGTCCGACGTACGAGCGTCTGGCACTCCGGCTGAAAATAGATCGTTCGCGCCTTCTAATTGTAAGACCGGCAACGGACTGTTTTCTACTAAACGCATTCGCGGAGCGGTGTCGCTCGAAATTGTCTGCGAGGTATATATAACCGCGAATTGCCAAGTACGTTAATATCTAGATATACTGCTGCTGTTCCTCTTGAAATTATACCTGAAACAGTGTTGCTATTCGAGAATTTCTATAAAAATTAAAAACAAGTAGGAAATGCAAGGACGGTACGGAAACTGCGAATTAATCCTACAGCAAGATGTTTAAATTCGACGTTTTATTTTTAGTAAAAAAAAAACAAACCGATTTATATTGTTATAGCTAGGCGATCTGAAAGAGAGGAAACTTTATTTAACCCTTATACGCTGCACGACTCCTGTGTATAACACTGGTGTCAAAACCAGGGTCATTGGAGATTCCACATCAAAAACCATTGCGTAGAAACGGAGATGTCGATTCGAATAACTTGAAAAAATCCTGGGATACTCTCTAATTAATATATATCAAGGCAAATTAGGTATCTCTAGCGATATGAATTTTCAATATTTTGAGCTGAAAATTGACAGAGTAACTCCGAAGACATAGATATTCGAAAAAAGTTATTTAATTGAGCGAGCAAGGTTAAAATTTTTGGAAAAAAGAATGAATTAATGATTTTCACGATATTTCATTATTTATCTCGGATCAAATAAGATTGTTTTGGATGTTTTTCGTACGGAATTTATGGTTAAGATGCCGTGGGGTCACACTTTGACCCCGATTTGCAACTCAAGGGTTAATTTAATTCTTTTTTTATTAGCATAGTTTATTGAAGAGATAACGAAAAAATTTTCACCCGAAAGATCGTACGATATTTTTCTCCCTCGTATACCGAGACGTCATGCCAAGCTGCTTATTTGCGGACGCGGGGTGGGTACAGCGTATTTTTATTTCTTGTCGAAGGTGCTCTTCTCTTCTCTCATCCGCAATGCGTATATAACAGATATTCAGGGGAAAAGCGTTAAATGTGAAAAGGGTCCGATATATAGGACAGGGCCTCACAGCTCACAGGCAGACGCTGCGTATAGTAGATATACATACAGATATATATGTATACATATATATTACGATCTCCGTAATAAAAGTACGACGAGATTACCAAGATAAATGATCGGACCGAAATTCAAAAAATTTCGAGGAGAGCTTTGTCAGCCGGGGCGCGGTTTGCGTTTGTGAAGGGCCACAATCTGTAATGAAGCTGGAGCGTCTGGAGTGCTCTCCGCTCTCGACCAACGCATACAAACGCATGTCGGTTGATACATCGGGAATAATAGTGCGGACCGATCGATCGGAGACCACGCGTATAAGAGCTTGCCGCAAAAGGGACATTAAAAGGAAAACCTAGGCACCCTGAACAGATCGAATAAGGGAGCCGCGCGGTGCTGACGGTTCGATTAGGACAAAAATATTACCATAACGAACCCGGGGCGTTAATTAAGTGAAGATACGATATCCGGAACGGCGGATTAACCCTGGAGGATTAATTAACGAGGAAATATACTACGAGGAAACGTACGAGACAACCTGAATACCAGCCACAACGCAAGTTTAATTATTTCACGGATTTAACCTCCCCCCAAATCGTTAAATATAAGATAACTTGTACGTATAACCGAATCGCTCGCATTGGAGGACAAAAAATTTTTCTGCTGTAATAAGAATAGAAGCACAGATCGTTTCAACAATGGTTTTGTCACACTGTTGAGCGCATATTTGTAATGCAAGTACAGACGAGAAATCAGTGTGTCGCGAGGGGCTGCGACAAAGTTATAGTTCAGACCGGTATCCGATGCTCCAGATTTATCTATATACGAGGGTAATGAAACGTAATAATCGGGAAAATAAAAAGGTCGCTGTAACCTAGTTTCGTTGCCGGTAAGGGGAGGGAGAGAAAAAAAAAAAAGTGTTTAGAAATAAGCGTTAGGAAGGTCGTTATAACGAAACAGGTTACGTAAGAAAACGACGACTACCACACGAGGAGGAGGGAAGAAAATTATGACCCGCAGAAATATAAGACAGGAAGACATTTTCCTAACACGTATTACAAGTTCCCCTGTTAGTACCGCAGGGCAATTCAAACTTTTCGACCACACCTTCGCCCCCCCCCCCCTCCCCCCGCCGCCGCACTTTCCTCAACCCCTCACCGACGTAATAAAACAACGTAGGTACAATACGAATAACCTGCCTTAACGCACGTAGTAATTCTGTCAGGGAATTACAACACCACCAGCCGTAGTAATGTCGAGGTCAATTGCCTAATTACCGTACAAAGTTAGCCGAAATTAAGTCACGTTGTAAACATCAATGATGAACTGGAGAACACTCCGTTTACGTAACCCTAATCATTTGTTTCTATACATCTGCGATGGTGTTAATCGAGTGAAGTTTACGCACAGAAACATTGTTTCTATACTTTTGCAAGCGTATAAAATCGTTAATTGTTAAGTTTACGTCATAAGTACAGTCTTAAGTTTACATTTTCTTTTCCTCCTACTTCAAGTTACAACCGAATTATGATCGGGTATAAAAAGATAATAGAGGTTCGCACGCTTTTTGGAATTTTGAAATTTGCTGACTTTACCAAGTATACCAGCCTCAAAATATTATGGGATTTTTCCCAGTAAACTTACTAGAAATATGCCGCTCAATAATGACAATCTTTTTTACACGTTAATACTAATATCTGAATATCAATTTACAAAAAACAGATTTTCCGTAAGAAAAAAAACGAAGGAAAGTTTGGTATTAAGTAATATACGTCATAGAATGTATGACCTGGTGCGATGAAACAAAATTTTAAAATGTACAACGTTTTTTTTTTCTCAAGAACGAATACTTTGTACAAGAGCGGGTTTATTTCTTCGACAGAGTCAAAATTCTTTGACTTTTCCCTGCTGTAAAAAATTTCCCTCGTTTTCCCGGTTTTTCAGGTTTTCCCTGTACGTACGAACCTTAAACAAGTTTCCGAGAAATGGAGCAAAGATTTAAAGGGCAAAAAAAAATGTAGTTTCCCAGATTATTTAGCGTTGAAAGAGGTATTAGAAGCATTACCGCGCTTGAGCCCTTGAGACGTATATTCAGCTGCCGATTCTCAGGATAGCAAACAGCACAGGAACAAGAATGAGAAATCAAGTGAACCGCTTATCCATATCAAATCGCCGCGATTGCTCACTCAATATTTTTTGCCTTATTTTCACCGAGGTAGGTATACGTATCAAATTTTTTATGCTAGATAAACTTTTTCTTTGTAACCATGTTGTACGTGCGTTGCGCTTATCCATTAAGTGGCTAAAGACAGATAAAAAGCGCATTGTCAAACATCTACCGGGACTTGTGTAGGTCGTGACGACGTACCAAAGCTAATTTCGTTTTCAGCCTTTAAACCGCACCGTGATTAGTTGCCTATGCTGAAAATTATTTGCGGAATAATATACGCGGGTACAGGTAACGTATGTAAAACATTGAATTCGACAGAATGTCGATTTTTACGCACGGCCGAATAACGACGAAAATATAAAACTTTTCCACTTGTCGTTTGCATCTTTGTTATTGTAGAAAAGAAAGCAAATCAAAATTTTTTTTTTTTTTTTCTTAAATCAAAAATAAACAAATACCGGCAGGTATTTACTGATTCGATTTTTTACATTGGCCAATCTAATTTTTCCACATTTAACGTACGTTGTATGCAGATGTACACGCACTCGGTCACGTATTGGTTCGATGTCAATGATACGCGTCACACGTACAGGCATACTGCGATCACTGAATGCAGGCCATTGAAACCTGACGGTCTGTTCGAAACAGAGATTGAAAGCTCGTATAAACAATGAGAGATAAAGGGGTAAGAAAGAAACAAAAGAGCGGAAAATTCCGAATGGAATATTGTGAAGTCACACAGAGGATTGTTGCACGCGCGACAGGGTCAGAGGTTCAAAATCGGAAATTGAAAACGACGTATGGACGGTACGTAAAGCGGGCGGCAGGTTCGTTAACGAGACACAGAAGAATGCGGCATGACGTACTGTAGAGGGCTCAAAATAAGCGAGCCAAAAGGAAATGATGTTAAAAAAACACTCTCTTTGTAATAGGTACACATATGTGTGCACAGAGCTTGGCATTTGCGATGAAATTTCAACGCGCGATGCATATAAAAATGTATATTAAATATTGGTGCAACGAAAATGCACATGCGTAGATAAATCCGCAAGCTATGTACAGCTGCATGCACGCGGAAAAAGCGTAACACATAGGGAGAATTTGCGAGATAATTAGGAAAACGCGTCGTGAAAATTAATCGGGCGGCATATACTTGCATGTACTACATGTATAGCTCTGATTCCTGCCGAGTATGTTCGGATTTTAAATTAATTGCCCCCGATAGAGGATGAAACGATGGTTTTTGTCGTCAAGCAACGCGCTCTTCCCCTCCTTCGGTGCCTTTCGCGTTGTTTTAAAAACGCCTCAGCAATTTTTTGACAGTTTAATATTACCACTCTAGGTGTTCACCGCATGCCTTGGCCCGTCGATATAACAAATTGGTTAAAATTTTCCCATCACTCCAAAGGCTTCCAGCAGCCAAAACAAACAAAAAGGCGGAAAAAACGGATAAAAGGTCTACTCGCTAAGCGAGAAGAGGAGAGGAGAGGAGAGAAAGAGGAGGAAAGGGAAATGAAGAGAATAGAAGTTGGAAAAAAAAAAAAGAAAACCAGAGACAGAGAAATCGAACTCCACGGACCAACGGACAGGCTGGCAGATGGAAGAAAGCTGCCCCGAATCTTATTGTAAGCAATTGTGATTCTTTGCTGTCACGGATCTATGAAAAGAGGGAAATAATAAAACCACGGTAAAAAGGAAAAGTTTTAAAAAATTAAGGAGCAGAAAACTCGCTCTGCCGTGACAAAAGTGAATGTACCTACAAGTTGTGGAAATCCGCAATAAGGAGGCAAAAAGATGAATAATAATAATATTATATGCTGCATGGAAAAATTACACCCTGTAAGTAATTTGTTTCATTCGATACCGATACCGTGGTTATAAGTGCTGCTATATTTCATTAGCAATCATTTGTATTTATGCCCAGCCTGCTGCAGCAACGATTCGAATCTATTCGGGGTACAAATCGCGCGAATAAAATATAATATACGAATACAGATATCGCGCGAAATATGTTACGCAAAATAATTCGAATGTTGCACTCGAGAGGTGTTGGTCAATTAGTATAACTGAATTTATACGTCATATGTGTTTCAGGGATTTCCACGAGCATGCAGATAGAATACCTTCAAACATCCGTTAAATGAAGATATAATATTTTCATTATTTCATTAGCGGGCATGTCGTAATATATATCACATAAATTATCTAATTGTTAATTTCGTTATCCTGTACCTCTTCGCACACGTAACGTTTGTGAAATATTATGTAGCTTCTGACGATAGTTTTCCACGAGGTAAAATTGAAAGTTACTAACTTCAGCCTGACACTTTTCTCTCAAAATTTTTCTATATAATATTACCCTCTGAGTCTGTGCAATGTAATATCTATCAATACGTGAAGAAGAAGAAGAAGAAGAAGAAGAAGAAGAAGACAGCGGCCGAAAAAATTTTGTGTTATCCAAAATACACGTAGACATGTTATAAAAAAAAAAAAATTAAAAATAAATAAAAATTAGGAAAAAAAAAATGAAAAAAAAAAGACACGATTGGGTAACCGCTGCAGGGTAAATTGGCCTCTGCTAAACATACGCGTGTCTTACGAAGGAGAAGATAAAGTAGAAGAAGAAGAAAAAGAAGAAGATGAAGATGAAGAGAAAAAAGTAGTAGCGCACTTTGTGAAGAAATATGAAAAGTGAAGGAGGACAGAAAAAAAAGGAGTGTAAGCGAAAACGACGGGTTGTACGAGGAAAACAAGAAAAAAACTGATAACCCGCCCTTGCCGCACCGCCGCAGCGTATTAACCAAAATAAATGTTCTCTCTCGTTCTTAGCCGACTAGGGTGGTTAGCCTTTCCAACCACCGCATCCCATATTTCCCATCCGCTCCCACCCCACGAAAAACGAGCACGTTTAATCCTAAAATTTGAACGGGGCATAAAACAGTTTTGGCTTAACGCGCGCGTTGTGTGTGTGGGGGGAGGGGGGGTATATGTGAGCAATCAAAAAGATAATTTGTCTAGAAAATGTGTTGCCGGTGAAATCGTCTACCCCCCCCCCCCCCCCCCCCCCCCCTTAAAAAGTTGAACGGATGAACGGGCATTACGATCCCGTCGTCATCGCTCCTGCGGAACGTTTTATTATCATTTTTCGCGGTAGAAAGAAGAGAGGGAGAGAACGAAAGAGCGAGATGCAAAACATGGTGCCGCACGATGGCGCAACTAGTCTGCGAATTTGCATTAAAATTATATTATGACCTGTATCTCTCTCTCGTATGAACTTTAGATGCAAGTGTAATTTTTCACCAAAAGTTCGCAGAATAAAAAAAAAAAAAAAAAAAAAAAAAAAAAAGAAAAAGAGAATAAATCGCATCTGGAATATCAAAGTTTTCTCTACCTTCAACTGCCATTTAGGTAATACATTAATTCGGATAAAAATAATTCGTTTTCCAACCGAAAATGTAATCTTCGTTACTCCTCGATTTGTCGCATCTTTACCGTGACATAATAATTGTAACATTATACATGCATAGTATGATACTATTAAAGAATAATTTAACAATCAAGGAAAGATTGCGTATAAAGCATATAACAAATTAGTTTATTCGGCACAGATTTCAGCTCGAAATGTATACTGAACACGCAGAGCGAAAGCGCCGACAGTATCGGATTCGTGCAAAGCATCGAGTGTTGGGTATTTTTTAATTTTATTTATAATCTTTTTTTTTTTTTTTTTTCTTAACCATCAGATTACAGAACTCTAATACAAACTATAGTAGTTTTAGTTATACACGCCACTTGAGATATTTAAGCGCTAAATATGCATACAATTCATATTTTATACACCTTATTGTTAGTGTACATGCACAATACATCGCTTACAGGACGACGACGTAAAAGTGCGACTAGCTCTCGGTCATTTATTTTCTCCATTACGACAACCGGCTGGTGGCGGTGTTTTGTACATACCTAGGTATGTACAATACTGCACAGGATATAGATATCAATGTATATGTATGGCAGGTACAGAGAAAGTACGTCTCGGGGGAAGAATAAGCATGACGCGATGAAGAGAGTAATATCGACTGATTAATTCAAGAATATACAACTCGAGAGCGGCGCACTTTTCTCCCCGATTGAGTTTAAATTACATTTCCTGCCGGTAAACAGAGGGGGAGAAATTGAGGGTGATGGTTTTATCGGTAGCGCATAACAATACGTAAACAACTATATTTAATTGAATAATAACGATCTGCAGTAACGACGAAATGATTTTCAGACGTCGATCGCGATAAAATTAACGACGACTTTCGACATTTGTTGCTACATTCAGGATACGTCTGCGTGTAACGTCATTGAATTTGTGGTCTATGTACAAATTTTTAAACAGACGCAGTCGGCTTAAAACGTATTTAACGACTTTGAATTATTCTGCTTTGTATTCAAAATGAGAAAAGTTTACATAGAAAAATGAAAAACGAATAACTGCACGGTAACATTTTGCAGAGCATCAAACTCGCATTCGTATGCATGAAAGCGCTGAGAAAGGGAGGGAGGTGAGGAGATTTTTGACCGATCGACATCATCACGTTTCGGACGAATCGTTGCCGCTGCAGAGATCTTCATATCTTGAATTGGTTAAACAACATTCACTGAATACACATCGTTACCGCTATGCGAGAAAAGTATACACGTCAAATAATTCAGTTCCATTAGTCAATCAAACCAATTTGCGCCAATTTTTCATCCACCCCTCTCAACGTCAACCTCGCCGACTCGGTTGAGCCACTCGCGAATTAACTTGTCAAAACTCACAGACGTCCTCTCGAGACTATACGCAGAGTGATGAGGAGTCATGACCACGGTCTGTTGAATTTCTTGAGGAAATTGAATTTCGTGATTGATCAGATCGATGTGCGATGCTCAAAAAGGAATTTAACGATAATACCGTAAAAAATGATCATACGTAATGATTGTTCGTCAAAATAGCAATTTCTTGGATCACCGACGATGAATAATACCTATAGAAGTATAAGTGAATACCAACGACTTTATTGGTGGAGAAAAAGAAGCTTCGTGTAGAAACGCTCTGATTTATACTGATATCAATTTAACGCGTTGGTTGATCAGAGATCAATATTCGTTACTCAATAATATCCTTCATCAAGATGAGCTGTTTTTTTAGCAACACGATTCTAATCGATTCCATTCCGAAATTAAATTTGCTTAGTCAATTTATGGAATTCGTGATTAAAGACCTACAGCAATAACGCGTATATAACATTGCAACCCGTTTGCGAGTTTTGGAAGTTCACGTCAGGGTTTGCATTCGACCGAACAGACGCACAATGGCCTGCTCAAATTCCGATGAAAATCAGTAAAATGGCAAGTTTTAAAGATCGTGGTATCGATAATTCAATCGGATGGTTGAGTCAAGAGGAATCGAGTAAACGCATTCTTCTATAAAAATTCATTCCTACTATATTTTAAAAATATCAACATTAACGAAAGAACATAATTGCCAAGTTCACGGTGTTATCGAAAAATAAAATATCAGACGGTCCGAGCAATATTAAAGTTCACAAATAACCAAATCATATCCCAGCGACAGTTGATCTCCGGATTTAATAATCGCTCACTTTGTTAGACGATCGTCGTCGCGTATGGTTGAATATAAATCAACAAGCTGCTCATCTGCTGCACGAAGAGGCTGCTAGACGAGATGAGGAGAATTCGCGTTCCTCCCGAGCACCCCTAAAACCCATATCGGTTAACGTACAAGAAGGTGGGTAAATAGATGCTCATATCGAAGAGGGTCAGACTAGGTGAGGTTAGGTTGGGTGAAGCGAGGTTAGATGGCACGGTGCTCGTCTTGAACGGATACGTCGTTATGTATTAATATCCGACGACCAGGTCCGTTAGCCCTGGCAAAGGCTTATCCGAGGTTGCCAGTGAGTGAGTTCGAGGCGGGTTTCGAGCTGCTGCAACCCATCGGGAAACGATACTAACTCTTTAACAGCACCGGGGTTATACCTATAGTATATAAAGTACTGCTACACCTCCGTGGCTGTAAATTACCGGCGCGTTAACTTGCTCCTCTCTTTCTACCGCGATCAACTTTTTCGAGGCACACATTTTCATCCTCTTTCTTTTCTTACAGATACCCGCTCTTATAATACGCGTTTCTTCCTGTTCCGTCTTGCTGATGCTATACCTTTTTCCTCATCCCGTTCCTGCAGACGTTGCGTTGATTATTACACGAGGTAAAAACCAGAGTAACAGAAGTAACGCGATGAGAATAAAAGTAATAAGAACAACAGTGCAAGTTCAAAACAGAACTAGAAGGAGATACCGAATCATAGATGAAGCTGAAGCTAGCAGCCAGATTTAGCAGCATAAACGTTTTAAACTTTTTGGAAACCGAAAAACTGTTGATCAGTTTTATCCTCATCGTTCTACAAAACTATCCGGGGTTCAAGGTATTTCACAAATTTTTAATTTTCGGCCTTCACTGCCTTATCCGAATGAACATTGAAACGTTTGGCTGATAATTCTGGCTGCTAGCTTCGGCCTCGTAAATCATAGCCATACGGATCGGGTAAGTACAATTAAAATATAAAAAACGCTCGAAATCCGTGGTTTTCGGTAGTTCTCAGCTAATTCTCGTTATTATACCACGCAATATATATAAAATTTACTTACATAAATTTGTTACGTATACATACACACACACACACACACACACACACACATATATATATATTAGGGTGATTCAGAAAAAAATTTTTTTTTTTTTTTCCAAACAGGTTCAAAAGTTTCATTTAGGTATACAAAGACACCAGTTAAAATTTTAGATTTTAATATTAATATTTAGGGGTGCCTCATCGCACTTTTCGATTTTCCATAAGAATAACATAGGAAAAATGTTGTTTGCTTCTTATACTTTTTATAAGTAGCTAACGAAGCGTTGTAAAAAAAATCTAAAGACATATGTTTGTAGGAAATTGAATGTTCTACAAAAAAGGTCTCTTGTCAAAATTTCGTAAAACAAACTGTGTCAAAGTTACAGCCTGTCAAAAGTTGAGTTACTTATAATTTGACCTTTTTTGAATGTTATAGCGTAACTACCGGTCTTATAAAAAATTGTACATGAGTTTTTTTTGTAAAGCATACACTCGACTTCAAACAGATGATAAATGATAATTCATTTTTGCAACAATGAAAAAATCGTACACTTTAAAAAAATTTTTAGCAGAAATCTGCTCTGAAATTGTTTTTCTCGTTTTATTATTTTTTTTTTTTTTTTTTAATGGTAAAAAATAGTTTTTTTTTCATTGTTGCAAAAATGAATTATCATTTATCATCTGTTTAAAGTCGAGTGTATGCTTTACAAAAAAAACTCATGTACAATTTTTTATAAGACCGGTAGTTACGCTATAACATTCAAAAAAGGTCAAATTATAAGTAACTCAACTTTTGACAGGCTGTAACTTTGACACAGTTTGTTTTACGAAATTTTGACAAGAGACCTTTTTTGTAGAACATTCAATTTCCTACAAACATATGTCTTTAGATTTTTTTTACAACGCTTCGTTAGCTACTTATAAAAAGTATAAGAAGCAAACAACATTTTTCCTATGTTATTCTTATGGAAAATCGAAAAGTGCGATGAGGCACCCCTAAATATTAATATTAAAATCTAAAATTTTAACTGGTGTCTTTGTATACCTAAATGAAACTTTTGAACCTGTTTGGAAAAAAAAAAAAAAAAAATTTTTTTTTCTGAATCACCCTAATATATATATATATAAACTAGCGTAGGAAACAGATGGAAATATAGGACGCGACATGCTAGGATAACAAATCCGATGAACCATGCCCGAATTCCGCCACGGTCCTCCGTTTCTAATTCTCCTACAGCTGCTGCTGCTGCTGCATCGGGCATCGGTGCCCGGCATATCTCCGATCGTTGTTCGGTTGATTTGAGAGAGAAAAAAAAAAAAAGCAATAAACAAATAAATAAAGGGAAAAGAAGAAACTTCGGACTTCTCCTTCTCGGAAGACATCGTGAAATCGCTTTTTATTCAATCCTCGGTCCAGAGCTAATGCTCGCGTACCTTATGTACCACCAACGTTCTCACGACAACCAGAGGTGGACGAACCAACGTTGGATCGGATGGACGGATGGTCGAGCAGCGGTGCATCCGCGGTTGAACGCGCGATCTCGAGGATAGAAAGTAAGCAACAAACCGCCCGCGATAGGCTCGACTGAACTCGCACGGCCGACCATCCCATCCATCCATCCATCCCTAGGTCTCGATCTCCGAATCTAGGCTTCATCCGACTTATCTATCGCCATCATCTGTACACACCTATACCTACGCGATATGCCGTTGAAAAAATGCCCGACTTGTTTCTTCGAGGGTTATTATTCCGTATGGGTGCGAGTTTCGGGTAAGGGTAAAAAAAAAAACTAGAATTCACGATTGATAAAAGGGCCAGAATACCGAATCTTCATAGACGCGAAAATCTTATTCATAAAACTTAAAAATGTGGAGAGTGATGAATTCGGACGATTCTACAGTTCAACATTCTACGTTCTGACCTTGTTATTCTTTACTTCTTCATAATTCTACTTTCAACATTCTTAAATTTTATAAATTGAGTTTTCAATTCTTCAAAAATTCGATATTCTGGCCGTTCAATTTTGTGATCTTCCTATATCTTCACCCCCACCCACGAGTTTCAACCTGACATAAACGAATCGGTTATAGTTGTTACAATTTGTAATAATTCTGCGGGAGATAAAAATTTTACGCGAATACGACATCCTTCTACCTTCGAGTTCCAGAAGTGGAAAAGAATATAATACAGCGGCAGCGGTTGAGTTACAACGGCAGAAACAACAGGTATTCGACAGGAGGAGCGGAAAGAACACAGCTACAACATAGGTCGAAACTAGTGAGCAGAAAATGAGCAGTAGGCGAGTGCGACGAGGACGATAATTTGCGTGTGATTTCAACCAAACGCGAGAACAAAAGCCTCGTTCCTTTTAAATTGACCAAGAAAATTACCCGTCTTGTATACTTATCTCCCTCTCCCACCGTTCTATTGTGTGTTGAAATATATACATATCTAGCAGTGTAGTGTTTATACGTAATTTCTACAGTACATGGTGGATGCACGCACGCCCAGAATAATTATTAATACTTTGGCAGGAATTAAGTATTTTCCCGTTCTTCTTTTTTCCCCCTTATTTCTCTCTAGCATCATATTTTTTCTTCCCCTCTCACTTATTCTGAAGGAATAAAAAAACGCGACGATATTACTCACAGGACAATAGATTTTTTGTTTTTTTCGTGTAAATGAACACTGATTTTCTTGCCCTTGATATTTGAGTAGTCTTAAGATTTCATGTCAATGACCGTAGAAGTAAGTGTAGTTTTTCGAAACTGGCTCCAGTTATTTATTTTATCGACATTTTCACATATGACTGTAAAAAGCAATACTTAGATGAAATAGTCCATTTTTTTTCAATGTCTATAGTTTTTCAAAAAAAAAAAAATACTACACAGCTCAGTAAAAAAATTACTTTTTTTCCACCCTGATTTTTACCGTGAATTAGTTAGTGTTTGAGAACGTAAAATTTACGAATAAAATTATGATTATATTAGAAACCATCCCCTCCTTACAATACTGTAATGATATAAAAATTAGGGCCAATCTAACATAATCATGATTTTATTCGTAAATTCTACGTTCTCAAACACCAAAAATCAATGGCGACAAAAAAAAAGTAAAAAAAAAAAATTCTCTTTCTTGTTGATCTATGTAATCGATCACTTCCTAGAGACAACCGTGATATACGATACACGTAACAACAGGTGTAGAGCGGATAAGTGTTTGTGTATGCTCTAAGCCGCGGAACAGAAAAAATTCTCTCTACAAGATAACGGACGTGGGACGCAACGTCTTGCGTGTATGCATACGGATCTTTTACCGACGATTCACGCGTTCCTCGAATTTTCAGCGATCCTTCTTCTCTTCTGCTTTTCATCCTTTTTCCTGTATTCCTATCCAGCAGGCACAACTTTGCATTTTCTTACGGGGAACATCTGCCCGCGAGGAAAAGGGGAGTGAGGAGACGAAGGAGGAGGAGGAACGTAAAAAGAAATACGTCGAGCTAGCGAACGAACGTCGTTCGGGTCGCGCGCCGTTGACGTATTTATAGTCCGATAATATTTCAGGACTCGGGCTTAACGACGCGTAGTGCTAATGCTGCGCTTATGCATATGTGTGCTCTATGGAGAAGGTTGTACGGACGTAGAACTGCCGGGTTCGTATTGCACGGATAGATGCAGCATACGTCATATACGTGTACGCTGTACGTGACACGAGCGCTGGGGATTAATCTTGGGGAAAAAGTGTGAAAGAAAGAGTGATGCTCATTTTGACAAGGAAAAAAGTGACTCGGAAATAAATAACTCGTATAACGTTCTACATTCACCGCCGCGCATTCGTCGTTACGCTTGAAATCAAGATTCCATACGTAGCTGCAGTATGTACACGTTTGATATTCGATAACAATTTTCTCGCATCTCATAGCACTGGCGTAATTTTTAATGTTACAACATATTTGAGTTGGGATGTAGAATTTTGAGAGTAAGAATTAGCGAACCAAACTGCTTTGGACCATGAGCCAACCCTCAAACTTCCCTTTCTTACACTGCAGGTTACAAATTCTTGGAGAAAAAAAAAGAATAACGTATAATCCGTGTTTCCGGCTAAAAATTAAAATTCGTGATTCACGATTTTAAAGCCCTCGGATATCATATTACGTGAAAATGTGTTGATTTTTTTTTATTTTGAACCACTCTAATGGATCCACCATTACAAATTTGGGAAGTCTGATCTTGGACCTAAAAAACCTCCGCCTATCAATTTCTACCAAAATAGGAATATTTTTAGATTTTTCTCCACCATTTTGGATTTCTCAGTTCGTCTTCAGATTCGCGATCAGCCACCCAACAAACTGACGAGTATATTAATCTTCGTTAAAATCCAAATGTCTTTAGTTTTTTTTTTCTTCAGCTTATTGAATAAAAAAAATTTTAATTTCGCAAATCTGACCTTAGATTCGTGGTTAGCGATCCAAAACACTTCATCGTACGAAATGCATTCATCCATTCTCAAGATATCATCATTTTTATTTCATTTTTTGGAATCTTGTTATTTAAATACTCGAAATAGTACGGAACTGATCAAAGCAAAAATCTAATCAATTCTAAGTTTGAAAAAGCCACGTCGATTGAGAAAAAAAATCATTGGATCCGGTAACTCGTTCTCGAGGTATCTTCGGATAAAAAAAATTGACAACATACGTACATACATACATACACGTAGGCATCTATCTGACAAAGATTGGAGGTGATTCTCTAAACTTCAACCCGTAGAGATCTAGTGAAAACTCAAAATTTCATATTTGTGTTCGTTACAATAACTTCCTTTTTTCTCTAAAAACAGAGAAACGAGAAGATAAAAATATTGACTCTGATCGAATGACGTCGTTCCAGAAGCATAAAAAGAAACAGAGTGAGTGTGAAAAGTGAGAAAATTGGGACGCCTAACCGACGACACCATCGGAGCTGTGGAATATGAACGCATACGTATGCATACCCTTTTCTCTTCCGCTTCTTCTTCGCTTCACTTCTCCTCTTCTCCGCCCCTGCAGCAGGCCATACATATTCAGGACCCGCAGCCACCTTGTATGCGTTTATACACACGAAGCACGTGCGGCGCGCGAAGCGAACAGACGGCCTGACCCCCAGTCACCAGGTACTTGAACCGCTCGAGATCTCTCGGATTCGCCGTTACAGCCAGCAGAGCTATCCACGGTCGAAGGTTGGAAGGGAATAAAGATTCGCCTATAACCTGACCCAACGAGCGGCTGCATATCCCTCCCTCACCTTCGTCTACGAAGGTACGAAACCCTCCCGCGCAGTCCAACGGACCATAACGTAATATCGAGTTTTCCTCATCTTTTCTCTCTCTCTTCCTTGCCCAACTTCGCTTATTGGCCGACCGCTGGGGCATAAATGGGGCTTCCGAATGTAGTCCCGCGTATAAGTATACACATCACATGGGCACCTACCTACCACCTAACCTCCGGATGGCTAAAGGTTCGCGGGGGTTTCGCTCGATGAGCCGTATTATGGGTAGTACATATACTCGAGGACCGGCCTGCCAAGCGCTCTTCGTCACAACCGAGTCACCTATACCGAGTTTCCTCGTCGTTTTATTAGTTTTATTCGTTTTATTCGTTTTATTAGTATTATTCCCGACGACGACGACCATCGCCTATGGACATCGGACACAAATCGAGCCGAGCCGTTGATATGAGCTTCGCTCAAGGAATGACCGCTAGCTCACCTCACCCCCGCCCCGCGCAGCAATTTTTCCCGATCGAAAGGAGGACGAAGAAAATTGCGGCTCCTCGCTAAATCGTCCCATCTACTTGTCGCGGTATAAAGTGCGGCTTTTCGCGAAACCCGGGATGGGTTGGTTTAGTATACTTTTATCTCCTCTCGATATCCCACGGGTGTGGATAGGTCTAAGGTACTGCTGCGTGTTACGTATAACTCTCCTAGGTATGGATGTGATATATGTGTCTGGACGTCTGGCCGCTGCTCGACGCGTTTGACACGGCTCCCTTACGATTCGGCGGATATAAAAATTTCAGCCAAACCTTTGACCCGAAGAATTATGACTGGATATTGGAAACAACAAGGTTCTTCGTGCCAGACAAATCGAACCAAATACCTTCGACTCGACATAAATTTGCGAGAATAAGAAAAAGTTCATTGATTCACGTAAACACGCACTCGTGTATTATACCTATGTACAAATAAAATTTTATCGCTTCAAGGACTGGATGAATTTTGTGGGTCAAGTCACGCAATTTCGATTTGAAATTTTGTGTTGAGCATATACACGTTGAAAATTCTTATCGATATCATCGTTTCATTCTCTGCATACGTTACATAGATAAATACTGATAATCGAGTGAACGCGACACGTAGAAAAAAATCGCTTCTATGGATTACAGGCAGATTTTTTAAATTGCTATTATAAATCATTGAAAAATTGAAAGATCCCATCCAACACCATATTTGGTGCAATTACAAAATAAAAAAATAAAAAAATAAAAAAAAAACTGCAGTTATTTGCTAAAATTCCCTAGCATCCCCGTGTCAAACAAAATCCCCGGACAATTCCGGATTTGTAAAAAAATTTCCAATCGAAGGGACAAGACCCTGAGCGTGCACGAAATTTGCCGGTTTTTTCTTCTCTTTTCCAATTTTCGAGTAAATCATCGTTCGGAAATTGCCTCTACCACGATTGACTATACTATAGAGTATAGTGAGTACAGCACACAGCGATCATCGCTATCGAATTTTCACCTACATCCTCCTCTGCTGATCAGCGGCGTTGACCATACGCGCCGATGAAGCAATATCCAATTACGAATTATCGATACCACCACCGTCCGTACCGTGTGCTCGCTGTTCGAACGAATCGCTCGACAAAATTTGGCCAACATCTGTGGACCAGGAACCGCGGTCGATAAACGAATCCGTCATTTCGTTATGCATATATACATATACCCATGCACGTGTCCAAAAAAGCTACCGTGTAATACGCGATGACGAGTAGTAGTAAGGATCCCATGAAATTGACAGAAAACTGTTGGAAAAATTTGAAATCCCATCGAAAGCGTGGATTATTACAAAGAATATTTATACACGACGTATTAATATACCTGCAGTAATTAGCAGCGGTATAAAATTATGTATTAATGCGAGACTCGCGGTGTTTTCGAACCGATTCGTCCTGTTTGAGGTAAAAAAATCATGGTCGGCCGTAAAACAAACGAGTCTAGCGCGCAGTCGTGCGCAGAAGCGATTATATTCGGTGTTTGTTTATTATTCCATCCAGGGTAGGGGGGTTAAATCCTTTTATCCCGAAACTCGGCGCTCCGACAAAATCGGGATACCTTCGCGATCCGCGCACGTCCCAGTTTCATCCCGCGGCTACACGCCACCCACCCTCACCCACCCTCACCCACCCACGCATTCACTCTCACTCACGCACGCCGCGAGCATGCCTTCGCCTCCAGAGTCTGTCTGGCGCAGACCTCCGAACCATTATACGCCGCTACGCTTATGTTATACGTATTTTGACAATGGGGACCTACTGTGTTTTCTAAACAGCCTCCGCGGCGTAACCAAGGGTATATTTCTTAAGCCAGAACTAACGAAGGTTACAAACGTTCAGAATTAACCGCATGAATGTAAAACTCATGCCCAAATGCTCTCTCTTGCTGTACACATAACCGTTACGCCAAATATTATTCAACAACGCGTGAACGCTGTTTCTGAGATGAGGTTAAACTCTCTAGCGTTAATGTAACGGTACGAGAAATTTTGAGGTATAAAAAATTATGGTTTAACGTTACGAGATTATCAGTAATATAATACTCATATTTTTTTCAAATTCTCAACTCGATCAAGGTCGTTTTCAAATTGCAAAACAGCGTTCCTTTTCTTCTTCAATTTTTCGTCACGTTAACGTTACTAACTTGAACCTCGTATTGTAATTAGCTTTAACAGATCCCACGTAGAATATCTATAACGTAGCAACGCGCACGACGCGAAGTTAAAGAAATCCGAGGAGAAATCATAATTGTCACGTATCAACTTTTTTCTCTAACCCTTTTCATTTCGTTTTTCTTTCTTTCTTCTTCTTCTTCTCGTTTTCTTAACACAGAGGACAACATTTTTAGCTTACGTCAATATACACATCGACGAATGTGTTCTTGTTCAGGATTAGTGTGCAGTGCACGTGCGGTACAATATTGCATTTTGTTGACACTGCGCACATATGCGCACACTGCGCGCATCTACACGTACACATACACTATATTATACGTATATAATACACACACACGCTCGGGTAACGCATATAAATCCCGTCCACCGCATAAACCCCATTTATCTATGATGCACGCTATATCTGGGTATTTATGCAGTGCGCCAACACGCGAGTATACCTACAACGTTTACGACTCGTATTGTAGGATTGCGTGTGTCCGTTCAGGTACCGCATGCGCATACCTTACAGAACGAGAGAAGAGAGAGAAACGGAGATGAGAAGAGGAATGAAAGAGAGGCTGGCTGATGCAGGCAAGGGTGGGAAAGGGAGAGGAGGAGAAGAAGAGGAAGAAAAAGGAGACGAAGGAGGGAGAGAGATAGAGATAGAGAGAGAGAGAGAGAGAAAGAGAGGCGGCGAAGACGCGGAGTGAGTAACATATACACCTGTGCCTCGGAAAGCAGGTTTCACGGATTAGTACAGCTTCGGAGCTTCGTTCACTCGTCGCCGGAGCTTGTTCACCTTCCTGGCTGGTTGCTGGTTGCTGCTTGCCTGGCCGGCTGCCCGCTCGTGTTACCGGTCACGATTGTAACTAGCAAACCAACCAACCAACCCGGGGCGGGGAACAAAACCAATAAGTATAGTTTAGCCCCGTGTACATTCGTACGTTGGTTCGTGGTTATCCGCAGAATTTTTAAACAACCCTTTCGTCATCTGCTGCTGCTGCTGCTGCTTTGCCAGAACTGCAACCGCTACTACTTTTCTCTCGTTCTCTCTCTCTCTCTCTCTCTCTCTGTATCTCATTGTCAGTAGAGTAAGTATTGTAATTATTTCCTCCAAGGTAGAAGGGAATCCCTTAGCCGCATGTCGCGACCGCACACGACTACCTGCCGCCTGAAATGCAGTAACATAAAGGCGACTTTCGAATTACCCGACGGTGTGTAATATTGTTTGTACATTCAAATATTAGCCGCGCTGCTGCTGCAGCACGAACGCACGCACGCACGCAGAGGATACGCGTGCTGTTCCGGCAAACAGAAACGGAGTGGTTGGTTAATTTCACACGTGAAGGCAACTTCATCTCCCGATCTGCAGTGTTCGGGCGAATACGATAAAGATGCATGTGCGTGGCGGTCAATTTTTATTTCCAACCTGGCTGACGAAAAGGGCCGCCTACAGTCTTGAGGAAGTATAACAGGAATATGCGGGTCAAGCGGTTCTCCGATATTCGTCCACCGCCTAGACAGATGGACGTACTTTACGCTTTACGAAGCTTAAGTCGGGATCGTTAACGCAGCGAAATATCATAGAAACAATCATTATTGCGCAATTTTTTGATGTCTGAAGAAATTGGCTTTTTGAAATAAGAGTATGCTTTGTTTATCATGGTTTACTAAATTTCCGGACGTTACTAAAGATGCGGAGTAACGTTTTTTCCTTCGTGCGTTGCAGCCTCTACGTGAACACGAGATTGAAGTTAGTAACGTTATCGTAACGAAACATTGGCGTATTATTCTTATTTTACAATGACTTTGAAGGAACTAAGTTTTTGAAATATGAGTATGGTTTGTTTCAACGCGATTTACTGAATTTCAGACAATTCCAAGATCGCAAAATCACGGTTTTTCCTCAACATGAATCGTTACGGCAAAATTACTAACTCCAATATGATGAAAACATAAACTTCAAAGTCACTATAAACTTGAAAAATAGTAATTTTTCGTCACGATAACGTTACTAACCTCAGCCTCGTATATGGTACGAACGTTATCCGGTATTTTCGTAGTTCCGATTTCAAATTCCGCTGTAAGCCCGGTTGAATTAATGTTTTCGTCCCCTCTCGCAGAATGGATATGGACGGATATCTGGTTACAGAGCGGGTGGATTTGTCGCATGGTTGAAAAATCATCGATAATATTATTGAGCGTCACCGGCTGACTCGGTGTGGTATAAAAAGTGAAAATAACACATAGGCAGAAAGTTATATCGGTCTTTGGAGTAATATAATTGTCAATCGATTCGTTTATATATATGACTGGCTGGGTGAAAAGACAGCAAGGCAAAAAAACGAGATCCTGTATAAAAGAACTCGCGGATGGGGGAACTTTTGACAAGCCATCTCGACGAAATTGTGATGATATGAAAGTTTGGTAAATTGGTTCTCAATCGAGAGAGATATCGGGAATCAACTAAACCCCGCGATGCGGCGGTCGTAGAAAATAACTCGAGGAATAAGAAAATTGATTTCGAGGCTACGTAAGTATATCGGGTGGAAAAATCACGAGATTTTTCATCAAACCTCCCAGTTCTCTCGGTTATCCAATAGCGGGACAAATATTTTTACCGCTTCGTTCATCGCGCGTAATATCTGCATGCTCTCAGAGTTGATATACCGTACACATAAATGTTTGACTTTCCCTCGACGACAAATATTATATTATCAAAGTATGTACGACGGAAACGAGCAGCAGCCGAGCGCCGGGCCACGTTGTGTGAATCTCTCTCTCTCCCTCTCTGTATCTTAAGATTTTCCGAAATCAGACACCAAAGAACACATATTATCTAAGCGTAACACACGTATCGCATTACGGTATCCGATCGTGATCCTGAACTTGACGCATCACGGCAAAGATTGATGTATCAGTTCCAACAATGTAACAGTATCCGTGTAAAGGAGAAACAAAGATCCTTTTCGCCGAACGACACAACAACCGGCAGATACGTACGTGAGATAGACACGTGCGCGTATTTTCATTCTCCTCGGGGCATTTGTTGTTATCGTTGCAATTACCCCTCGGGCAGGATCTTCGCGATGCGACTCGCAGACTTGTTTATTCGCCGGGCGGATTTCGCGCGGATGGTTATTTAGACGGAAGAGTGAACTCGCGATACTCGCCAAGTCGATTGAAGTTCAAACCGTGTGTTTTGGCGGAGCGTCGCGCGCTCAGCCAGTTTCGTCAATAACGCATCATCGCACGCACCTACCTATACGCACGGCACACGGACCAGTTAATCTTCGGGGTAAAGTGACTTTGTGACCGGGGAATGAATAATTGCCCAACCGAGTCCTTAAGACCCGAGTCGCACAGTGAATAATGTCAGCCGAGCCGTGTGTGCCGGAATAAATTTAGTAGACAAGGGACCTATATATTTCAAAAGATGCCTACTACCTAAACAGGCCCCACTATCCTCCCTGTGACAACGACGGGTTACAAAACTGACTTGTATTCTCATTCGTTCACAATATGAAAATCAACTCCCAGGAGCGCAGTAAAGTAAGTGAGCAAGTAACAACATCGGCGACAAAACGATTCAGCGACACGGATCGTGTGTTAATGCCCTCGATGAAAAGAAGTTGGCACGCGTTATGATTCCGGGATCGATATTCCTGCAAGATGCAACAACCCTTCAAGCTAATAGCGCGATACCACGTCATCTCCCCTGTATTCGTCAGGGGTAAGTTACACGTAAGCCTCACCGGCTTTTTTCTTTCCTCATTTCTCACTCCGGAATGTAAGACTCGGTCACGTTTTCCACCCACACACGGGCGGGCACGCACGCACCCCCCCCCCCCCCCCCCCCCGCCCCGCCGTAAATCAGATGCAACGATCTTGATTTCGCGGACACGGCATCGTGCCAACGGGGAAAACTGGCGTTCGAATAAATGGCAAAAAGAGGACGAAGGAGCAGGAAGGAAGAAGGGAAGGCAGAAGCGATACAACCACCACCATCACCACCTCCTCGTCCTCCTCGCCGCACAACCACGGTGCGTGCCTGCGTGCACCGTGCGTTCGATTCGTCACGGCTGAAAGTGAAGAGAATTATGTGATAAAACTTACCGCTTGATCGTTAGTAATCCAAAGAGAAGACGCGGAGGAACTGGGCCGAGAGTTTTGTCACATAAATCCACAGAAAATAGTCTTTATAAACTCAGGGTAGAGACAAAGAAAGCATAGCTGTCGCTAGCCAGCGAGACTTCCGCACACGAGACAGGGATTCCCCCGGCACTGACACACAACAATCCGGCAAACTCACTCCTCTCGATCACATCCCTATGAATCGCAATGTCATTCGTAGACGCCGATAAAAACGATCCCCTTCAACGCGGGGCTTGAAACGCGGTGTAACTCTATCTCCGTCGCCTCTGATTTCACCCCACGGCGGCCATTACTGTTCGCGAAGCGTGTTTTGTTTTTCCCACGAGCTGTTACTCCGTCTAGACGCCTGCCGCTGCCGCTCCTGCTGCCGATACGCCCGCTGTGAAGATGCGTACCCGACTGAAGAGGGCAATCGCCGGATACCTCTGTCAACGAAACAACCAATCAAAAGCCAGTTCGCCGGACGCCATATTGTTTCGCCCCGAACACAAAGGGCCGCGGAGCCGAAGACGGCCGAAAGGTTGTCGAGCCAACCAAGCGGCGCGCTCCGAGCGCACGCAGAATCTCTGTCCTCTCTGCCTTTCTGTTGGAGCGGTCGGTGATCTCGCCTCTCATTGGTCGGGGCTTTATTTACGCCGGTGATGTTCATTTATTTTCACCCGCTAAACAACGAGGGGCAGGTAGAAAGAGCTTTTTTAACGAGCCTCGGCACCTCGGTCAAACAATAACGGCATTGTTTCGATAAGAGGTCGAGGATCGTATGAAAATGACCCGGCTTTACTGATTTACCTTTACGGTCCACGATGAAATACTTTTATTTTATCGGTATATGCGGCTTATTTACCGCACTCACAATCGTACCACCGTACAACACGAGTTCTTTTCATATCGTTGAGTTTCAACCGGCTGGCGCACCAACGTTTGAAATTTGAATTAACGCTATGAAAACGACGTTAGATTATTCAACGCGATCTAATAAAGTACTTGGGGCATTGTGAATACTTACTTTTATTAATGGTGGAGTAATTCTGTCTTTGTAGATATGTTACACACCAGGAGCCAATGATTTGTTATTGCAACGTGATTATACCTACACCAATTTATGATCATTGCTGATCTGAAGTTTGTGCTTCGATACTTTACAATAATGTAACCCCATCTTACGGGCAATTATACTCCGAAAATTTCCCGAACTGAATATACCTTCGTCACACTTCTGTTGGGTATGACGTATTTTAAGGTCATCCCTCATTTTCCGTGTCTTTTTTTACCCCAGAGATGTAAACTTCTACCGGAGCTTGAACAATAACAGAGAGTTTTTTTAATGAGCCTCACTTCTTCAGTCCAACAATAACCTTCAGCATTCTTTGGTAGAAGAGTCAAAGGTCACATCAAATGGGTATTTGCTGGCTTAGGGCCTACCTACGAGAATACTGTATTAATAATCTTACATGAATAAACATTTCAGTTTCTGTTATACGAATTTTTCTTCTTCTTTTTACCAATTACAGAACAACGTTAAATATTTAAATTAGCCCAACACAAACGACAATAATTGTTTCAACGCGTTCCAATAAATCGACATTCACCAAAAATTATATCAATAGCTTGAAATATCGATCATCAATATTTCGACGATATATGGACCATCCCCGCGTAAACTTGCGCTTCGATAGTTTACAGCATTCGTATTCTTACTGCAACGGCAACGCAAAGCGCTGTGTATCTAGCTGCTTTACAAGTTTTACGTTCGAGATGTACTGGGTAATAAACACAGGCACGTATAACTCGACGCTATGCCAGGATTGCATCGTTGAAAATCTAACGCGCTAGTTCACTAGTAAGCACGCTATACGTATATACGCCTTGCGCCTACTCTTATCTTGAAATTCTTCAAATGGGCATTGAAATATCGTCTTTGCGGCATCGAATGCAGAGGGATCGTCGTCACGTCTGAACAATGGCGAAGAATTTACGCGCGGTTCGCGGAGCGTGACGGCCCGCTCGATGGGGTCGAATCACCGACAATATAATTCCCAAACCAAAAGCCGAAACTAGCGACGGATGCGAACCCTTCGCAAATTCGAACAAGACTGAGTTATCACGAAAAAATATTGTCGTTCGCAAAATTTTACAGACATACGGTCGTTAAATTTCGCTTAAAAACAATTCAAGACTCAGGAATTACTACTAAATATTTCTAGATCACAGCTAAAGCATATGCACACTTGAATCTTCTAGGACTTTCTTACCGGACAAAAATACTTCAATTGAACATTTGAAAATAAGTTTGACAATGTTGTACTTACCGAACTGAATTTCCTTCCAAATCAGATGAATCTACATGACTGGTTATATCCGTCATTTCGGGTTCTAAGAAAGAAGCGACTGCTTTCCTGTCGCAATTTCGAACGGTTGGTGGTTCGACAATGATATACATAAGTGGCTCAAAATCGTTGGCCAAAATTTGTCATGGGTCAACGAGTCAATTGGATTTTCTATGGGCGTTGGACGTGATCCCGAGGACCACAGTTGGGGGTCCAACGTAAAGTTGGCAGCTTTCGTCAATTTGGTTAAAATTTTCCAAGGATAATGCGGTAAGGACCTTGGGGAGTGGAAGGATGCTCCGGGGCGTGTTTGAGGACGCTCAGGGACTTCTAATGGGGAGTAAATTAGCCTGGGGTAGAAACGTAGTTATTGAAGTATTTATTGCTTTATTTACAACAGGTTGAGAATATCTTTACAACGGCAATTAAATAATAAAGACATTTTCCCCGAGTCGAGGAGGCATCGGCTGCGCGGAGGACAACCGTGACATTATGACTTTGGCACGCGGCGCACAAGCTACTTATGGCCATTTGCGAAAACATTCAGATTTATAGCTGTACAGTAAACCAGAGTTACGCCTACGTCAATATATTTGAGCAACATTTTTTCTTATTTAACCCCCCCACAAATCATGTTCTCCCGTTGAACCCGACGCGACGTGACGCGGAGGGAAATATATCACGTGCACGCACCACGATACGTACGTATGTACAACATACCTACCTACTCGCCACGGGAACACGACGGCTCCAACAGTTATAAGTAATCCCCGGGAACACCCGCCTCCCGCTCGTATTCTACTTCAATAACAATATGCCAGTTCGTACTGCTACGTTAACACCTGACAAATACATATTTCACCGTGAACTCGACATCAATTAGGTTTTTATATCGCGCGGGCAACTTTACAAATCATACCCACTTCATGTTGCGGTTTATCTTAAAAGAAGAAACGGTTACATTAAAATCTCGCGAATTGATTCTGTATTATATTTTTTAACAACAATACATGCACGTTGTGATATAATTATTCAGCTGATAAACGATAGAATTACCTTAAGAAAACGACGCTCCGCAATCTCGTGACTCATAAATGCAATACTAATTGAAATCAATGTCTTCACCATGTTTTTCTCCACTCCTCTCAACTGACCGTTACCGAAATTACCCAAAATATGGCGAAAGCTGGTAGAATCACAAAGAAGCTCGAGATCGAGGAAACTGACTCGCCTAATCACGTTGTAGTCGTTATTGATTTCTCGTCTGACACCTGGACGAATGTTCCTTGAAACCCGCTTTACGTTATCTGCGTGAGGTCGTATCTGCATAGGCAGGCGAATCGCGGAGCGCGGTTCTTTCGGAATCATGAGGGTAAAAGAATTTGAATATCAATTGGAGAGTGTGCGAAAAAAGTGAAAATCAAATAAAAGATCCTGTATTTGATCAAAGAACCGACGGATAGAGGGAGTAAAAGAAAAGATAAGAACCTCCGAGTCTTGCAATCCCATTTGCACGATAACTGAGAAATGACAGGAAGTGTGAGGGGGGTAAAAACGGTAGGAAACGATTCATGAATATGAAATGAATCCAAACGGTTATTCCATCTTCCTAGGATCTGAGAATTCACGAACAAGAGACGAAAATTTATTCACCTCGAAGTTACAGGTAGTGTACAACTTCAGTGGGAATAAACATTTGAAAATTATGGATGATCAAGCGTGACGTGGTGGTAGAGAAAAAAAGAAAAAAACAACGTAGAGGAGAAAGGTAACGCGAGAGTTAGTGTCTTGAACGGTCGGCTCAAAGCACCGTGGAGTCGAGTAGCGTTTCCGTAACGCGATTGGAGTCAGTTCAAAGTCAATAATTGGCTAAAAATCGCTTCTCCGCTTCGCTCGATGCGACCAACACCAGAAAAGCCGGAGTTCCTCCTCTCACCTCGAACCTGGAACAATTTCTTAGTCGTTTTGTCTCGCTTCACCTCACCCCGAAATACGTATACACCGGCGGAATACCTTCTCTTTCCAACTTGCGCAATTTCGATGTTATACGTGCTCACAAAGAACTCACTCGTCAAAAAGAAGAATTCTCGATTTTAATGCATCCGTCTCTCTTCCTCTCGCAGCTTGTAACGTCTTCTTTATACGTATACCTTCATTCTCTACCTTCCATCCATCCATCCATCCATCCCGCCTGAATTTTATCTCACGCACTGCCCCCTAAATCGTCCGACGGTCAGGTAGGCTATTTATTATCCTTAATAATCCGACCCGCGTATACGTAATTTCATTCTAATCAAATTTTTAACAGGCATCGCATGATTTTCTTGGACATCGAAAAATATGCCCTTAGGCATTCGGTTTACGTATAATACCTATTGTACGTGTACACTTGATAGACGGATATTATATTTTCTCAGCATTATAAGTATAACTAAGTAGAATTAATACGGCGGTAAATTAATTAAGTTATCTCACGAAGCTGTGATATGAATTTTACGCTCGCGACAGAATGAAAAGGGACTATTTTTGTCCCGCTTGAAATAGATCGATATTATACAACGTACATAAAGCCGTTCCGTTGAAAAATGTGGTGATTTATAATAATGAAATATCTTTTTTCAACCCCATTTGTACCTCTTTACTCAGAGTAAAAAATGAAATAAATTAGAAAAAAAAAAAGAAATTTCATTTGCTTTTTTGAATAATTTGTTTGGGTTGCTTTTTCGTTTCGTAACGTGGATACACAATAGCCTGTGAGTAATGGCTCTCGTGAGAGTGCTAAACGTTTTGCGTGTACGATGTCCATGTACCTACCGCAAATAAACGCAATTTTAACACGGACTGTTGGAGATAAAAGAAATTCACGCTTTCGGTCGCACTTCGTTCGCTCCGCATTAATTACTAATGCACCGTTTCTGTCCACTGGACGGGATTGTAATCTAGCGTAAATGTAATTAAACGTTGGGACTGAAACTAAATAATTTGTAGGACAAACACTCGACAAACAACTACTTCCGGGGGCGTTGAAAGGATTTCGGGATTAGTATACTCCATGTTAATCCCAGAAGCTCTGCGGAGTCAAGTTTTCGTTAACAAATACAACGCCTGCAGTGAGTTACTCAACTTGAATTGCTTCGGAGATGCGAGAATTAATGTGTATTCTTCGCAACAGCAAAGCCGAGTTGAGATTTCGGCTCGGATTTTGGTCCATTCAAACGGCGAAGCATGCACGGAATCCTTTGTTTAAAAACAACTAAACCCTACTTTGTTAGTTGCATTCCTGTCGAAATTGGCCGGTAAACGGCTATCCAAGACAAGATCAAAAAAATTATATAACCATCAATTTTTCAAACGGGATTAACAAATCATCATTGACATTCTCCAAGTCTGAAATTTTATACCGTGAAATGCCGTGATAAACTGTTTGGGAAATTGTAACTACCGTTGAGTCGTGACTGTGTAATTTGAAATGTTATTATTAACGGCCGGTCCAATAAATCAGCTTTTGTTCAGATATTAGGCAGAGGTAGAGAAAGCTATATCCGATATCAGTATCCGCGCGTAAATCATGCGGCTCATGACCCGTGAGTATCCCTTTTAAAATTTTGTTTGAATGCGTCGGCTAACCCAAATTGATTTTTTTCCGCAAAACATCAAGGAGTTACTATTTTCAATAATTGATAAAACAATCCCGTAGCGCAAAAGTTTTAATTCACAATCAAAGTTGAATAAAACAGATATAACGAAAATCGAAAACTGTAGAGTTCATGGTACAACAAACAAATCAAGCGTACGTGTCTCTCGCTTATATCACGATCCGAGACGTGCTAATCACTTTGAAACTACGGGTAGACTATTAATTTGAATAATAATTAATAATTAACCGAAAAAGCGCACCCTCCCACACATCGGGTTCGGTTCGGTACGTGACCATTAAAAGCTCATTAGACTCAGACGAGGTCGTACAAAGGCCTTGCAAATAATATACCTTATACTGCAGGCTTGCCGTCCAGTTATAGAGCATAAATCGCAGTCTTCTGCATCGAAATACATATAATACATATGATAATTTTCTGAATCTCACCAGTGTACTGACAAGTTGCATGTACGACTATAATCGGCTTGTCTGCTCCGAACAATAACATGTGATGTACCTACATACCTTATATCTACGGATCGTTAGAGGAGTGCATACGCATACCTAGAACTGGATAAATTAAAAGCGTGTCGAATTTTCGAAGTTCGATTCAAGTCGGTCGATTTTTTTATCCGACGAACGGAAAATGGAGAAGTTTGATTCGACGAAGGTGCGGCATACGAACATACCCCTAAATGCAGTGTAATATACGAGCACCGTGGGATTGAATTGAAAGAACATTTAACAGCTCGGTGATAAACAAGGTTTCCATGGGCGCCAAGTTGTAGGAAGGTATTGATTAACTATTACGGTATGAAAAAGTAAACGGTTTACTCTCAGTCCAAGGGAAACATCATGTACGGTTCGAATAATGAAACCGGGTGTATACACGCTTCCGCAAAACTACATTTTCATTAATATTTCAAATGCGCTCGCACGCTACGAGCGCTTTGCTGGTACGGGAACTGGTATCAACTATGCTCTCGTACATGATTGTTTTCGCTTAGCGATAACCTGCGCCACTGATGCAGTTTGAACTTGGTTTAAAGAGAGCTTACGGACGACCGTATAATAACCGTTACTGACCAGCACCAACGTTTTCAATACCATCGAGTATCTCTTCACACCGCTCGCTACTTTCATATCCCATTCCGATAATAATTACAAACAGGGTGTAAAAGCTGCACAGATAAACCTGCATTCCAATGAATGTTTTTTACTTTTTGCTTTAAAAACATACATATATATCAAGACTTTTTGGAATAAAAAAGGAGCATATTCACTGTTCTTCCGGCGTGGTATAGAGAGGCCTCTGATCTTACAAAAAGCTATTTAAATATAACAGAGTAAAAGTCCTACAGAAAATACAGTAAAACTTCTACTGAAGTTTTATCCTACAGAGTGCCATCCTACAAAATGAAAATCCTACAGAGTTCGCTACTACAGAAAGTGAAGCTTAACTTATTCTAGGTCTCAGAGTGAAGTAATCTTCTGCATTCTTATCAGGGGTTTGTGTGGTGCAGTTTCGGATACGGCCTAATTTATTCCAATCTTCAATATGCCGTGAATCACTTAAATGCAGTTTTCGGACGAGTAATTCCGAACTTGTTTATCGTTAGATGATTTTTGTGTAGAAACCACTGTGACCACTAAAAATAGTCGTGAAAATTACCTGACTGTTCTATGACTTTATCTGACTAAATTGCAAATTTTCCTTGTTTAAAATTCAAACGAATAGTGTCGATTCAAGTATCCAATAAATACAGCTCCGAGTAAATATACCTTCATAAACACGTTTATGATTCATTTAATGTTCGTGCAACTGAGCACGTAGAAAAAAATTGTAATAATTCCTTTTCATGGGAATTATGGAAGTTGCATTTTTTTTTATCTTAAACCGCTATAAAATTCCTGGAATAATAAAAAAATGCCCTGACTTTTCCCCAAATTTACGGACAGAAACGAAATCTGTAGGATTTTTATTTCGTAGGATCGCACTCTGTGAAATAAAATTTCAGCAGAAGAGATTATGTTCATCATTTTAGATTAAAGGTTTTCTGTGAGATCGTACTCTGTAGAATAAAACTTTTACAGAAAAAAATCATTTAGAATATTCTGTGTACAACTTTTACTCTGTAGGATAGGTTTCTGTAAAACCGGTCCACAGCCGTAGTATTAAGCGCACTTTCAAATTCCCGGAAAGAAAAAGAGATTCGAGAGAGCCACCCGCTAGTAGGTGCAGTAAAACACAATGCCTCCTATTATTGTCTAAATTGCGAAATATGTACCGGGTATGATTCGAACGATAAAATTCCATTCAACTGCAGCAAATATTGCCAATAACACGCCCGATATTGGATATGTCTCTATTTATATTTCGAAGAATCCTTTGTCCTGATAGAGTAAATTACTGCAATAACTTGTCTAATTTCATCGATGCAGAATATCACATAAAAGAGAATGCAATAAAGGCGGGTTTCGGATTATAGTTACGTAAGTATCAAGTTACTATTTATCACGATTTCACGCCTTTACTGTAAAATGGAGTTAAAAATCATAGCGATGTTCGTCCTTGGTTTCTAACTTTAACGAAACTTTTTGCAAACGTAATACAATAATCAATTAAATCTCAAAACTCTCACCTCTGGTCAGCCAGAATTTTTCCAAGTGTTGCTTCAACGTCAATTTTGTGAACAGTGCGTTTCCCTTTACCCTCAAAATACACATTTAAATTTTCTGGATAATACCGCCTTCCTGTGTCCCATCCCGGAGGTTCTTCAAACAGTTCTTTCAACTGGGTTATCAACCTGGAACATAAACCACCAATATTTGAGTATGAAGTGAAAATACAGTAACAGCAAATATGCGGTTCCCAGCCAAACAACGGCGTGTAAAATTTTTATCAATTACTGCACCAGATTTTTCTAAATGCTCAAGTAGATCATACTGCGTGCAAATGTGATTAAAGGCAGCGTTAAAATGTACAACATCAAACTAATTTGAACTACCTTCAGTAATTTTCATCCTAGTATAAATAGTTAGATTTCATCAGGTCCAAGAAAGTGGTTTAATACGCATGGCATTTTTTCGGTTGTTTGTGCAGTATAAGATAATTGATCTTATCAATGATAATGATAGTAATAATATTAAAAGTACCTGGTATCTTCGTGAAATTCTTGAATGAAATCTGTTTGTTGAGTTTCTGGATATAAAATTATAACGGGCCAAACCAGACGGCCGTCTTCCATCAAATGCACTCTGTTCTGGGCTATTTGTGGTATGCACGGTTCAAAATCAGATAGTTGCAGGTGTCTCTTCCCTGAGCCCAATTCGATATTCACACCTCTGCTCTGAATTATTTCGAGTAAAGTCTCCTCTTCTCGGTCAATTTTCTTAGCCAAAGCATCAGTTCGACGTTTATCCCTCTCCAATTTTTTCTGTAAATTTTCAATAGTTTTTCAACAGTGTGAGTATTCAAAGTTATAGCTGATGAGCTCAGTACAGAATATTGTTGTAAACCGCATCTTACCTTGTTAGCTACTGCTTCATTTCTAAGATTTAATATCACCTTTTCCGACGGAGATTTTTCGAGAAATTGATCACAGTAAGTAATACATTGATCATAGTCCTTGATCTGCGAACAGCAGTTTGCAGCTCTGTTTAATGCTTTTGGATAGTCTGGCTTAAGTTTCAAAGCATGTTTGCAATCGTTTAAACTTGATCTGAAATTTTCATAAATGCAGATATTTGTTAAATGAAAAGTGGACTAGGATGAAAGATATGGTTTCTATTAAAGTAACTAGTGCCTGGACCACTTGGATTCATTCCAAACATGGCTTACTTTTAAAGCTTGAATAATTTCGTCAAAAAATTAATCACTTTGATCTCCACAGTATTTGGAAATATGAACTGAACAATGAGCATGATATAAGAGATATATTTACCGGTAATTCTGAAGCATGTAATGTGCAGCAGCTCGATTATTATAAAGCTGAGCCATTAAATCACCATCTTTACATTTAGTTCTGATGCCTTCTGTGTACCCCATTATAGCTAGACGGTAGTTCTTGTATTTGAAATTGAAATTACCATCTTCTTTGTAGTTATTTGCTAATTCTGAAATACAAAACCACAGAATTATAAAAAAATGCCTTCTTCAACACCTTGGGCTTACTATGACGAGTTTCTACTTTCCGTACACTGTTTACCAAAATGATATGCATTATAGTTTATGATCCTGAAACTAGCAGGTAATACCTGTGGAGGGCTTTCAGGGAGTGAGCAAACGATAAAATATTAAGGAATATATTCGAAAGAGTTCCCTGAATAATTCTGCCGTGTTTCATCATTTGGTCATCCCCTGAAACCTTTCCGCCTGTATTACCTGCTAACTATTACTTGCTAGTTTCAGCTTTATCTATTGTTTGCTCACCAACCTTCGGGAGTATTTTCGTTCTCATCGTATTTCAACTGCTGCAAGCCTTCCATTAGCGGTGATAATTCGTCTCCAACTTGGGGAGCTTTTTTCATGAAGAAAGGATGCTTGTCCATTTCGGCTTCCCAACGATCTTCTGGCCATCCTTCGGTATATTGTTTTTGCTCCAAATTATTAATATAGTCATCCAACTCAGCGTCCAATTTAGCGGCAAGTTCTAAGCGCTCATTTTCGGTCCAAGATTTTTTCTTGTTATTATTTATATTTTCAGCATTCATTGTTAATCCTAAATGTAAGTTGATGAGTATGAAAAAATATCATCAGATTCTTGCAATACAAAGGTATTACTATTGTTACAGGTTATGTTCAGTCATGTTGAAGATATATTAAAGTGATATACTGATTTTGATTTAAAAAATGTAACGTAATAGTGATTATAACAATCGTAAATTAAGTAAAAGTACAAATATATTGATTCTTACGGATGTCCTGCAAAAAGATTCATAGAAATTGAAACTAAAAAGACATGTACCGTTTGCACCATAACCTAACTTACCTAATCAAAGAATCGAGCAATGGTTCAAAACTGATTTTAAGTAAGTATTTATTCAAAAAATAATATTATAGTGACGAAAATTTGTATGCTCACCTATGACTTCTCTTATTGTTCATAGAAAAAAGCACCCAGATGTCGTGCGTATATTTTTCACTGACTCTCAATCTCACACGCTTCACACACGTCACGCAAGCATGGCAAACACATGGCTGCTAGTCGTAAGTACAACATGTTGAATTCGCATGACATTGAGTCTGAAGAAAGAAGCAATACATTGAGGAATAAAAATCCTACCGTTAAAAATACATTTTATTTCGTATTAGGAGACAAATTTAATGTATTACATGTTTATATACACACTCGCGTCTGCAACTGACCATGAATATACACATAACTGGGCATTAACAGTTTGAAATAAATAATGCACACATATTATACGTATATTCATGTTGGAGTACACTGTTTAACAACATTATGTATACATTTGTGTTCGTGTATCACAATGTCACTTCACTATGTTCAGATTCAAACTGAAAAAACATAACATAATGTTATTTTTGTAATTGTTAAATAGAAAATATTATTGATTATTATTTACATTTCGATTCGTTGGAAGTCCACCTTGAAACGATGTTCTACGCTGCACTTAGTATTTTCCTATAGTCTAATAGTTATTCTTAATAAGCAATATAAAAATCTTCCTTGCAATCCAACCTTGTATTAAATAGCTAAATACAGGACATTGCTCCTCTACCCATCATAATTCCCGAATAAGGTTTTTTTTTTTTTTTACTTTTTTTTGTTATCTTTTGTCGTATTTTTTGTAAGTTTATTTAATTTTTTTGTATATTCACACAAAATTTGTACAATATTGCAAATTTGTGGAATATATTTTTAAATAATTTTTCCGCTCTCAGCGAAAACTATCTAATGATAACTGTTTTATCATAAATACAATAATTGGTTGAGTTAGTACGGGTTCTTATGCATGTTCAAAATTATCATATTAGATTTTGTACAAAAATAATAATAATCGTGGAACTACTCTCAGAACCATGTACATGTGTCTGGAAACTACAGCCTAGCAATGGTCGTTTAAAAATTGTATAATTGATCACTTTGAATGACATTTTCAAACTGCATAAGATATCCAGCTCGCTACTAAAGCTAATATAAGCCTTTCAGCTTTCTCGGTATAATTATTAAAATGGCCACAAAATTGATTCTACTAAAGCAGTAAACAATGGCTGTTCAAACAATGTTAATTCACAAATTAAATTTTTGTTTATTTTCTCATGATTCTCTGAAAACTTCGGTATGTTTAATATTCTGTATACGTATATTAAGTTTCGGACGATTATATCGTCGTTAAACATTCTGCACTTACGCTTTTATTGCAAAAATCTTGACACCAGTGCAGTATTCAATAATAAATAAAATTTCAACTAGTTCAATATTATAATTCCTACATGATTTGAAGCTTAATAAAGCAACAAGAAAATATGTGTATACAACACTGACGAAACACAAAAAATAAACTTCATTTATATGTATATGTAATAGATGTGTATGTTATATAAAGATTCAGACGGTCCGTATACACGCGCACATATGTATTTGTAGGTATACGCATTTAAATACACATGCGCGAGCGGATCGTTATAAATATCGATAACTGATTGTTAATCACATAAGTTAGAAACTTAGAAATCCTTTATCCTCTCAAAAGTAATTGTAGTTTACCGTCCAGTAAAGGATATTAGCTATGTTATATTATGCGAACGTAATAACATTGGTTGGAATTATTGTTTCTTTTGAAAATAAATTCTATAAAAATTATAGCATCACGAATGTTCTAAAGTAGGCCTACAGTTATTTGGTTCTAATTAGCAATTTCAATTTGTCTTCCTTAAATGCGAGTTTTTGATATGGCATATCGAATAACTTTCACGTTAGTGAACATTGCTTATCTATTGCATACTGAAAACATTGGTAAAAGTACTTGAATTCATGGTATTAATCTTATGGCTCTTCTACGATGCATTTCCAATTTTATCTAAAGTAATCTTAGCACATGATTTTGCCGAAGTTTCAGTGAACTTGCAGGTCTAATGGTGTCTTTACCATTTCACTGTTATCACGTTTGAAACAGATGATTTGTGCGGCGAAATTTCTTACTCGATAATCAGGCTCCTCATTCTAATTCTATCATATTGTGATAATGAAAGATATTAAATTTCCGAGCAAGACTCAAACTTGTCCAAATAATGGATATGTTTTCTTGCATTTCTATTATTTCCAGGGAATAATTTTTGAGAATAATTAAACAGATAAAATTTATCACTCTACAAATCGCGCAAATACGGTTTTCTTTCATGATTTTTGATAATGTTTCATGATCATTCGACTGGATTGAATTCGTCGTTATTTCTAATTGGTGTTAGTCGAGATAACTTTTTCAGTAAAAAAAAACAATATAACTAGAAGTGAAGTAATATCTTCGTTACTTGTATGCTTTCGGACAGCTGATAACATACAATTGTCAATTCCATTTCACTTTAAATGCCATCAAAGTTATTCCTTTGGCGTGTATGTATATAATTACGGCTCTATCACTTTACTGTTTCAAACGGAGTCCAACATCAATCAGCTCAACAAGTGTTCAACGATTGAATGTGCTTTTTCGCTGTGTTTTACTTTTTTGGAGAATTCAACGACCTTTCTCGTTCCTTATCTGCTTCCGTAAAAAATATCCTCGTTATAACAATATCACCTGTACTCAAGGTTTGGCAGCCAACATGGTCAACTTTCATATTATTCTGTTGAGTCCCAATTTGCTTACTACCGTGACAAGTGCAGATACATTTAAATGGAGATACTTGAATGTTGCTAGGTGGTGCCGGTGTGTCCGATGGGGCAGTGATTGTCGATAATATAGCTTCAAGACGTTCAATCTTTTCAAATCTGTCCATACGTCCATCCGATAAAACTTCGTCCATCATATGCATGGACTCAGTAAGGCTTGGTGGTTCTGAATTACGTGGAGACGTTACACCACCTGTTAATGAACACAAATACTATACGTGTACACCAGCAGTATAAGCTATTCATTCGCATAATTATAAAAAATTTAATGCGACAACATATGGTATTGTTATGGATGTTGCAAAATTTTTTTACTATACCATCACTATCATATTTTGTTATTTATAATTAAAAATGAGACTGGATGCTGCCAAGAATTGTTTGAGATGATTAACAGCATTGGTTAAATTTCTTTGCAATAACAGCCAGGTAAAATTTTTCTTACCAGAATGAGAGTTTTCTGACGTATAACTATCCAAGCTAGGGTATTCAGCATCCCCATTCCTCTCATCTTCATCGTAATCGCTGCTGTCACCTTTATCTTGCCCCAGGCTTTCGAGCTTTTCTAACTTTCTTGCAACCTTGTAGCTACCCTTCAATTTCTCCTTTTCCTCTTCTGTTAATTCCAAGTATCTCAAAAGTCTGATTTCACGGTTGCTCAGAACAATATTTTTGCCGGTAGTCTCCTCCATTCGTTTTCGTAAGTCGGCTACTTCGGTCTCGACTTTACGTTGCTTCTTACGTGCTTTAACCTCAACGGGCTTTATGTGCATTTGCACTTGTTCCTCACACAGTTCAGCAAATAGTGTGTGCATTTCTGGTTTTATAAGTCTATAACAAAAATATGATCAAAATTTTATTGTCAATTTGTAAAGTAGAGAAGCATTACATCTAGAATACTGGTAAATAACGGACATAACTTTTACCATGCTCCTCTCTATCGATAATAAGTGTGCACATTATTATAGTCATTTTTAACCAAATTGATTCGCACGTACCTCGACATAGCAGAGTATATTTGAGGAACCAAACTCAGTACATCACAGCCAGCATACAGTAGCATATCCCGAGAAAGAGGCCTGCGAGACCAATACCTCTGGTCTCGGCGATACACATTTTTCAGCTGATCCTTCAGCGGGTTACATGGAGCACCGTATAATTCGCAAAGCGCATTTAGATTAACATTTTTTACTTTGTACACAGGCTTGCCCGTTTCTTGATACTGTAGCACTGCGTGGGCAGCCTGAAAACAAGTTAAATCATATATTTATTAACAGGTTGAGATCGAATTTATCGAGTAACTGTAAATTGTGAGATGTTAAAATAATGTATTGTCCAGCTAATGGATGTTCTCGAATATCCAAACTATTTTATATTCACCACAATAATCTGTTTTTCTTCTCGGAATGTGGAACACAATATTTTTTCACCACCATTAACGGAATATTAATTAATATTTTTTCTGATTATACATAACGATTGTTATTGTATCGAGCTTTTCCAGCGATGTCGTGCACAATGTGCATGTTATAATTGAACGTGAGATGAGATTAGGAAAAAGATAGGAAATTTTTTGAGCATGTTTTTAGATTTAATTTATTCGGTGTATAACTTGGCGCAAGAATAGTCGAATAATTTTACCGCAGGAATCTCGATTTTATAGGTTGCTGGACATCCTGAATACTCTAAGGGACAGAGAAAGAGGTGAAATAGAGATTCCACAATTGCTACTGTATGCACGGTTAAGTAGAAAGTCGTGAGAATACCATTGTGGCTAGGTTGAATGGTTTCGTGTGGTAGATTCATATCTTTCAACTTGGTGAAAATAAATTCTATTACAAATGATATCACGAGAAACATGAGGATGTGGATACTATTAACAGAACTATGTGAAAAAAAACTCTATCGTAATTTGTAGCATAATTAGGTACTTTTCGATTGCATAATATACCTGTGTATCAAAAACGTTATTCAAGGTGATGCCAAATTGGTTGAATAGATTCACACTATCGTTTCGACAATCGTGGATAACCTGAAACATAAAAATTAAATAATAACTTAATATGAATAGATTACTCTGCCACAGTCTTTTTATTTTATTATCCATGCACTCATAATATTGTTTTACAGCTTTGAATGCAGATTATTGGATTTCAAATTCTAATTCTTGATTCTTCCTTCTTTTTATTTACACTAAAAATTTTGCAAATTAAACAAATATTAAAAGAATTGTCTCCAGAACGAAGAATTATAATTTCTTGGACAAAGACTGTGTATGCGTACATATATATCGTAAGATGATTGTTCTGGATTGTCCTTGAATCTGTATATATTAATGAGGTAGCACCTCCCGTACGTGGGATGTTGAAGGCTGGTCACATTGCTGACACAAATGCAAATTTTTAGTAAGCAATCTAAATCTTGTACATTTCGTGAAATACTTTGAATTCAATTTTACTCACAATTAAAAATAATTTTATAATTGTACAGCATCATGGGTGATGTACATATATATTTATATTTTAGATATGTCAAGCATAACGAAATGAAATATATTACAACAATGCAAATTTCAGTAGTGATAATCTTCTGTCTTTTTTGATTTCTACAGAATCAACTTATGTTATCAGCTCTTAGTCAACGGACTTGAAATATTTACATTGATGTGTGTATAAAAAAAAATGTATGAATGTATTGGGGAAGTGAAAAGATAATACTCAACAGGAAAGATGAGCAATTTCCTAATGTTGACCTAAAATCATAGTTGCTCGTAACTCTGAATTCTTTATAGCACATGAACCCGCTCTACTGCAGAAACATTTTAGCCTGATTATTATTTCAGTTAGCTTTCTTGGCTGGAATCTTATTTATGAGATTGCTATTAGTTTTTCCCTCACTACATTAAATTTTCAAGACAACCTTTGGTCAATGAGCTTATATGCTCCCTTGGATCTCTCTGGGGATTATGAATTGATGAAGAACTAGAGATTGATATTTCTTGTCAAGAAAATTGTGCTGTAATTTAAACTTTTTTTTTGCAATGATAATTACTGTGCAGTAAAATATATCATAAGCACAGACAGAAATTAAACCCTAAAAGGTTTGTTTTTTATTGCTGTAAATGATGATAAACGAATGTTGAATGTTTCAGAGAGTAAAAACTGGATTAATTTGTTATATTTTGAAGTGTCACTGATAAGATACAACAATTAAATTTCCCTTTTTATCATGCATTGAAACTGCCATAGCATCAATTTGTACTGAATCACACATATTGTATACAGTTAGCCTGAGAGTAGTTTGCCAATATAAATTATCTCTTGAAGAGAAACTATGATGACATTAGGGTGCAGTAAAATTAGCTAGATGTATTTTGAGGTAATATTGTAATCAATAAATCTGGTACCAAGGTTTTATTTTAAAGTTCAAGATCACAGACAGTGGGAAGTCATGATGATAGTTATGCAAACAAGACCAAATGTCAGTGACCTACAATCAAGCAAACGTAGCACCAACCGTGGTTTTACCAGTTTATATATAATTTTTCTTTTTCTTGTATTCTAAACTCCCCCATTCTAACATTTCCGAGGACAGTTATTAGGTATATATGGTATATATGCTGCAATTTATTTTGGATTCAGGTCTAGTGCCAAGTCTACTAGTTGCATGGCCTACTTGGAGACAATTAACCAACTCGATTGAACACATATTGACTAGGTGACCATTTTGGTTGACGAACTCTATTACTGTGGACAGTTTGCAAATAAACACATCACTTTATAGTTACTAAAATTAGATTTATTGATTGCAAGATTTTCGTGTAAGGTGCCACAGAAATGTATAGGACCTGATATTGATCTATGAATGTATAAATACCCGGTAAAATAAAGGGCAAGAATGTATGTCAGCATCTCATAATAAAAGAAACTGTGAAATTATAATGCAAGCACATGGAGAAACGAATAAATTGTGCATTTGGCATTATGGTAAAAATTTGCTATAAATTTTCGTTGCTGTTTGAAAGTTACTATTTTCAAGAATGATTGAACTTTTGCCAACTTGTGTAGTTTATCAACATTTGGCAGTTTATACACAAGGGGCAACATAGACTTTACGTGAACCCATTAAATATTTAAAGATAAAAGGTTGTCTGTGGTCGGTCTCATATCTCACAGAGTCCTAGAATGTGCAGACTACTCCCTAGGGAGATTTCCTGAAGTTATTACCCCGTTCCGTTGCATGTTTCAGTTTCTAGCAGAGGTTCCTAGTCAAAGATTTTTCCACGTTTGGCAGAAACATTCCATTTTCATTATTATTTCAAGTTAATAAAAGATTCTTTTTGCAGCCTTAAGATGTATTCTTTAAAAAATAATCACTCTTCTCCTTTGATTACCGAGAATGTTTACTTTATTAAAACACTAACATTGAGAATATCTTTGCAATGGCAGATACAAAAAGGACACAGTTCCTTTTATGATGTTTCATATATTTTAGTGCACCAACAGTAATACAAGACTGTAATAAAATTTTTTATACAATACTATATCATATCTGATGAGATTCTGCCTTCTTGTCAATTTACAAACAGAATTGCTTTCCATATGATGAAAATTCATTATCCAATTACCTCAATGTTTAACTTGACACTCCCAATTACGAATCACCACTATGTGTACAAAACAAAAATACTTCCAAGTCTAAGCTAAAGCTCTTCTATTGTTGAGGATTTGAATCAGATTAACTTTTATTGCTTCAAAATTTCCAAAAAAAGTATCGCCATTACTTTCGCTAATTCGCAGGTTTTATTTATTTTGATAAACGGTTTGTGGGCAATTTTATAAAGCAATTAAATTTAGATTGTGGTGTACATCTGTAATCGACAACAGTACAGAATGAGGTAGTCCGATGAATATTGTTGTTGAATAACTAGTTAAAGATGCAATTACAGCCCCAATAGAGAGCAGGAAGTGGAAACAAAGTTATTTCAACCTTGTTTCAGTTTACGCAAGTCCATACCCAAATGATAAATTTCTACCCAACTTGACGCTATTGATAATATGTGCCAGAAAACACAGTGGAGTATCAAGCTCAAAGTAAATATTAAATATTGGAACAAGCAGATATGATACAGTTACTAAATGTATGTTTTTCTGGTGAAAAATATGGGGCTAAAAATGAGATAATGGAAGTAATTTGGTTGTACGGAATAATGTCTACTTCTGCAAAAAAATATTTCAAAAGAATTGTTTATGATTCTCACCTTAATGACACTATTGCTTTCGAGAAGCTTCTGAATGCCTCCACTTTGAACGAGAGTTGGGCATGTAACCAAATCGAAAACATAAGCTTGTCCAGTCATAGTCCCAATTTGCAGAAGCGTCAACTGACCTTTAACTCCCAAATTAATGCCTTCGCAATCAAACGAAACAATGACTTTACCATCATGTTGCAGTCTTCTGGGATTCATGATGTCCTCAATTATTTGTAAGCTTTCTTTCGGATTAACAACGACTCTCGTTTGTTGAAATACTTTAAGCTTCCATGCTTCGCCCATTTGCACAGTTTGCAAATTACGATCTTTTTCAGTGTTGTCCGCTAGTGTTTTCATTACCAACGTATTTATTCTTTGCTTTAAAGTTTGCTGCTGTAAACTCAGCGGTGGTGAATTGTTATTGCTTTCCGTTGAAGTAGGTGATATGTTTTGGAGAGAGTTTGGTTGAGACACTGAATTATTTGAAGTGATTGAATTTGGCTGTGAACTTTGTAGAGACACTTGCAGCGAAGTAGGCTGAGATGTTTGTAGTGAATTTGGCTGCGATCTGTTATTGCAGTTTGGTATTCCTGGGCTGGTGGAACGCTTTATTTTTCCATGGCAGTTATCAATTGTGAATGTCTTTGGCCGGCTTATCAGAGTAACAAGATTACTTTGAACATGGAAGGCATCGGAAAACATTTTTAAAAACGTTGACAAATCCTGCGGTGTTTTGAATATCGAAGTCCAAGTTTCTTGCGGAAATTTAGAGGTAACAAGATGAAACAACTGATCGACCAATATTGGTCCTTTGTTTTCGATACATTGCGCAAAAAAGTCAAGCAGCCTAGCTGTTATTTCAGGGTCGATTGTTTCTGGTTCCAATTCGCGGAATGGTTCAGCTTTCATACCTTCATACTGTTTCAAAACAACGTTATCTTCTGTAACGGCAAAGGCGTCAGGATATTTCATGAGAAAGTCTCGAAACTCTTTGTAATGCTGTCCAGAAATGTGTCTGACCTCGGAAGAAGCTTGCGATCTATGACCTAGAAGACTTTTGATTGGTACTTCGGTGCCGATTCCATATTGCATCAGTTTCATCGAAAAATATTCGACTGCTTCCTGGGCGTAGTCCCTCTTCCCACCAAGATTTGATCCACTATCCTCAGCCACGACAGGTTGGAAGGTATTTACAAAAACATAGTCACCGTCGATTGAAAACAAGGCTGGGTATTTGGCGAGGAATTTTTTCAGTCCACTCTGAGAGCCGCCAGCAATTTGTCGCATCTCTTTAGTAAAGCCCTTCGCTCCAAACTGGCAGCTTAAGTCATGCAGAGTTCTCGGGCCTCCCTTGTCCATCAGTCGTTCGAAAAAAAATAGCAAAGTCATATTGCGGACCAACTCATACTCAGAGCTATCCATTTTCTTTACGTGCTATTTTTATTACAATGAGTGTACTGCAGCTGCTACGGGATTGATATGGTGCGCTTTGTGGTACAAATCCAATCTTGATCTGGTGTGGCTTGAGTTCACTTTAATTGTGCATAAAAAAATATTTTTACTTAATTATTGATGCGAAAGTATTTCATCTTATTTTGTAATTAATCCCTGAATGTATTCTGAACTTTTGATTTCATTGCTTCCATATATATTTAGTAGAAAAAACTTTTGCTATGTAAGATTGAGAGCAGAGTTTCCATCAAGTCTAAAATAACCTGTTTGGCATACAAAATGTTTATATGGGTGTATATAAATACCGTTCCCATAATAACAAAGCAAATAGGTTTTCATGGCAGATAATATTTTAGCCTTGCTGTCTAGATAGAGTTTCTACAACTGAATAAATACAATTCGTAAGAAATAGAACTATCCAGATAGCAATTTTAAAATGCCATAGATTTTAATATTTACACGAAATTCCGGAAAAAATTTGAGGTTAGAATATTAACACATTTAATATGCACATCAATTGGGGGGTTAGTATTTCGTCAAAAAAACTAATAAAAACACGTAAATACGTATTCATCACGGACATTAAAAACTGTCACGATAAAATTTCCCCCGAACAGGTACAATTTGTTACCTCGGATAGAGCTCAGCTGCAACGAAGACCGAGCTTGGCCTCAATTATCTTTGATTCCGAAAAAAATAGGCTGGTCGAGGGAAAAATTTAGAAAAAAACCGATCCCACTATAACACAAGCACCTGAAATATATTTAACCACGATATCAGCCTTCGCCCGCGGCCACACGGTACACACACAACTTATAAAATACTATGACATTTTCGCATGAACTTCCACAATCGCCATATTGGCCCGAAGAGCCACAAGAATGTCTGCCTGGCGATGCAAGTGGCGAGCGAACGAATTGGCTTGGGGGGGGGGAAGCATATGTCAAGTGAATACCACAAAAGTCAAGCGTGCGTCTCGTCCGAAATGTCGTGGGTGTCAGGCCTAATAGTGGATATTATACGATATTATCCTACTGAATGTATTCTTTCCACGCCTCATTGTCGATATCGTTCAATCTCACGAATTTGAAGTTTCATTTCCGTTGCGTTGGCATGGAATTTATTTCTGAATGGGTCACATATATGAAAAAATTGCACTGGGTACAACCGCGGTACATCTTCGCTCTGTTTACCTTACTGACTTGAAATTCTTATATCATTACGCAACGCCTAATTATTCTACCTCATAAAAGAGTCCACCTTATGTATACATATGCACAGTATAGCACATGCGGTACGCAATTCGCATATTTATTATGTACAGCGCTTGTAGCTTTCAAAAAAATTTTCAAATAATAGACGCTTGAGCTTGAATTATCATCTGATATGCATAATATCATTTCTCACATCTTCAACTTCAACTTCACAACGATTATGGGATACAATATGTATAATAGCAATCATACGCAATGTTCCGAACAGTTCTGCAGGTTGCCATTCGTAAAATAAACAAGACACGTATATTGTCTGAATAATAAATTTACTGCTGGCGTTCTGCTAGGTAAAGTGCACTTTAACGTTTGTGAACTATGTTATTTTACTGAAATGAAGAAAAAGACGTTAGTCAAAACTATTGATGACGTTGATAGACGGCGCGTATTTTTTAAACGCGACAATGATCGAGTAACAGGAGATTAAAAATAATTTAAAGGTCTGTGGCCTTATTTGTATCAGCTGACCGGTTGTGGATGACAGCTGGCACCCAGCTATGTCTACTTCCTGTTTCCAACAAGATAACTCATTCGTTTCGCCGCTTGCGGACGTGGATTTAAACAGAAAGAAGTTTAAGTATTAAACGTCAATATTGCAACTAGTAATTGGTGTTAAAATTCCCCCGAGAATTCACCCGAAACAAATGTAAGCATTGTGCATTCTACAATTTCTCTTTTCGATCATCACTCTCAAAAGTTAACCTAAAAATGCACCATTTAAATACTTCAAAGTACCTTAAAGTTTTTTCAAGGAGCTTGACGATACTTTGCCACTTGTCGGCCACTGTATATCAAATATGCAAAAACCATTTTATTGTTTTAATTTTGCAGAATCTCAGAAGGTTAATTCAATTGATAACGAACCATATTAATCGATCCTCAAATTTTCAAACCATAATGGCCTGGTTATGACTATATTATTTTAAAAAAACACATCTTGTCTGTAGCATTTTCGGTATTTACATCTAATTCCTCAATTACCTTGAAACGTGACACTTCACTCTCCTCACTGAGCGCTTCGAGACATTCCTCTTTCTTCTTGTTTCAAGTTAATTGTGGAATCAGATGTAAATTCCGAACGTAGCTCTGGTTGTACCCCAAAGTCACGTAATTCTAATTGTTGAGTGTCTTACTAACATTTTGTTCTTATCTGTTCTCTTTCAAGATGACAAAGCTTATGGAATGGGTTTTTGTGGCCACAGTATTTTTCAGTATATGGACAGCTGCAATCACTGGTAGTGCCCAATCGACACTCCTAATTAAATGGCGAACACCAATATTATACCTTCCCCTAACATTAATTGTACTCTTTGGCTTATATGCTGTTAGTGTAGTTCTTTACCGAACTTTCACTTTCAACAATTGTGAAGAAGCTGCTGTAGAACTCCAAAGGGTAAGCAATCAATATGGGATTGCACATGGAATGCTGATTAACAAAAAAAAATTAGTTCTACAGAACCTTAGATCGATCCACTTTACACATTGTTTAGTACCTATTTGTCTATTTCAGGAAATCAAAGAAGCCAGAGCCGATCTTCGTAGCAAAGGCCTTGCACTTAAAGAAGATTAAAGCTCAAATCTAAGTATCGATATCTCATCAGTTGCATTTGATGCCTCTCATCGTCCAGCAATAAATTCATTCGTTTTTTGCATCTCGTGAGACAATAAAATCTGTAATTTCATAACCAAATGGTTCAGCGGTTATTTTCTGAAATATGAAGTACACAATTTTAGTCACGACATGTTCTGAGTATCAATGTAAACAATACCAATATTTGTATCCAATTTTCGAGTGCATTACAGCCAAACCGTTTAAACGAATAGTTTTAATAAACACTCGATGTCAATGTAAATCACTACATTCACCTTTCTTTTATGTATAAGCTTTCATAATATTTTAATTCTAAAACACTGATTGTGAGTTAAAATGTGATCTTAAATTTATTAGACTAAAAAAATATGTATATATACATATACTATACAATAATGTATCAACAAATTGGAAAAATTCCAGGTGAAAATAAAACTTTGGTCAACGTATTGAAAATGTATTTTGTAAATTCAATCTGTATAGTTTTTGTTTTTGGTACTCATGAGGTTTTATCTTCATAAGTTGCACCAAATAACGGATGTCTCATCTTCAAATTTTTCGGAAACGGAACAGTTGTCTTTGGAGAAGGCAGTTCCGAAGGAACTAATTTTGAATCAGACACAACTGAGATCTTCTGACAAAACTTCATACGGCCTTTAGATCGGATATTAACTGCAAAAAAAATAACATACAAATATCAAGTGGTAATGCAAATGAAATGCAATTGTAGTATAATAGTTAACGTACGTATTTTATAGTCGTTTTTTCGCTTGCTTGTAGTTAACACACAGGACAGATTGCAAACCCCCTTACTGGGTTTGCTTGAAACTTTGTAGCAGTCATCTCCAAATCTCAATACACTCATCCCTCCAAGTATGATCGTCTGATTCTCAAGATCTTTTGGATTGATCTAATATAAACGATGTTAGAACATAAGCTACTATTAACAAATACCATAAAATGATGTGACATATTGGGCGAATAATATACATTGCACTTTTGAGTCAAGTTCAGTTTTCACAGGAGTCGTGATATAAATGTAAAAATTGACAATTATACTGCGAGTTTCATCTTACCATTTTTGGAACATCCAGTATCCAAATTTCATCATCGTCGCTGATATCCTTCAATCGGAAATAAGCCTTTGTTGTATCCTGATTCACAGCTTCTGTGACAGCAAATTCTTGTAACTAGAAGCGACAGAAAATTATATTATTAGATAGAAAGTAAAGACTGACTTGTGTTGTTTACAACTGAGCTTACATTTCGTGGCCTGTGCCTTCTTTTCGGTGAGTGTTCAACTTTTTTACTTTTGTCTAGTTGCAGTCGGTTCGAAGATTCACCTGGAGTTTTGTCCTCATGCAAAATAATTTCGGATTGTTTATTAGTATATTGTTGAGGTTGTTTGCTTGCACAAGGTGAATTTACAGAGAGATGATTGTCCGTTTCACTGTTTACAATTCGCCTTTTGGCCCGTTTAGGCTTAGAAGAAAGCAAGCACACTCCGACGTCTGAATGTTTTCCCGTATTCTGTGATAAAACTTTCAATGTATTACATTCTTTGACGAAACCATTGGCTTTTGAAGACTGTACATTTTTAGTGTTTAATGGTTCATTGGTTGATTTGTAGATGTTCTTCCGTCTTTGACTTGAAGTGGAAAGAACTTCTTCCCCTGGTGACACTGATTTATTCTCAACATTACATTGATTATCTATCAATTTATTTTCAATCTCCGTAAGTAATTGCTTTTTAACAGTATTCTTTACATCTTCATCATACGTTCTGCTAGAAAAGGACGAAATGCTGCCATTCAATGATTGATTAAAGCTTTGTGACTGAATGTCCGATGATGTACACTTCTCAGAGAAAGCGTCACTTTGTGATTGATCTTCGTCTGCTGGTAGTAATTCACTTTCTCCAAATACGTTTAGATTCTCTTGAGTAGACGTCAATATATTGGAGCAAGCTTCAGCATTTGCCGACGAATTCAAATAACATGATTCGTTCAAAGCAAAACTACAACCCTCATTTGCTTCGCTATATCTCAATGGTTGCTTATCTTCTGAAGGTAATACACTTTCGACAAACTTGTCCAAATGTTTCAAAGTTTCATAGTCACAGTTACTCATGGTCCGAAGTTTACTCAATCTTCTCAAGTGACGCTCATTAAAAGATTTATGTCCTCTTTCATAATAGTCAATTGCTAATATTTTCAGCTTACTCCTACCATTCTTCACGATGCTTTCGACATGAAATTCATCATTTAAATCCTCGTGTTGGTTTTTGCTGCGCCCGAGCTCTAGACGTGTTTCATTGTCCAAGTTGCTATCAGACAGTTTTTCATTTCTGGAAGAAATTTCATATTGCGATTCTAACTGAGGAGTATTCAAGTCTTCGCATAAGATGACATTACTTGTGGCCTCATCGGATTTGATTGTAACAATTTTCTGTCGAGTTTTATTTGAAGTCTGTTTATCGGCAATTGTCCCATTATTACCGCCATCATCAGGAATGCTGTTGTCAGGACTCATGCTGCGCTGATCATCCAACACATCCGTTTCGGAAAAGCTATTATTACCAGAATCTCGGTCCAGGTTGTCAGTGGGCTTATCAATATCACTTTCATGATTGATATCGACTTTCTCTTTAATACCCATTTTCGAATTGTCTAGGAATTTTGAATTTGTCCTTGATGTTTTTACATCATCTTCAATAGTGGTATTAACATCATACTTGTCCTGCTTGCGATTACCAGACTCGTGAGAATTATGATCAAATTTCAGAGATATTCCTAATTCATTACCTGCATCATCTCGCAGTTCCGGTGTAGTTATTTGCTCGAGAAAATTTACTGCTGCGCTGTCACTGATTACAGCCAATTTGCATTCAGAATCCAAACTGATGCTATCAATGGTTCTGATTTGAACACTGGTTGCTTTAATATCATGAATTTTCTTAACTGCATCATCATCTGTTTGAGTACTGTCTTGATTGATATTGCTGTTACTCGAAGAAGAAATTATTTCTCGGCTCGGTGATTCTGCTTTGCGTTCAATTGTTGGTACTTCTCGTCGAGATCGAAGTAGATACTTACAAATATTTTCTCCTGAATAACTTCGAGATTTCGCTGCTGAAGGTGATCTGCAAGTTTTTGAGAGAGATGAAGATTTATTCCGTGTTTTCGGGATGAGATGTGGCGATTTTCTCTTCGTGCGTGATGGTGTTTTTCGCACGCATGTTTTGAGGAAGGTGCGTAATTGATATTTCGTTTTTTCTGCATGTATTCTTTTGTAAGATTCATAATCTAGGTCTGATTCATCGTCCGTTTCAGCATGGTTATCCCCGAACTCTCTAACGGATTGTCTCTTTAAGAACAGAAACTGTTTGTACTCGCGTAAGTTTCGTCTTTTTTTCAACTTAGAATTCAAGATTTTTGTTTGCTTAAGGATTTTTTTATCCAATGTCAATGTGTGTAATAATGAATTATCGATTAACCTCTCATACACCGTGTTTTCCACTGGCTCCCAACGATTCGTGTAATCCAAACTCATTTCTTCAACTTACACGGTCCGATTACCGATTTTATTATCACTGAAATTTGCCTCAACATCACAATTGGCAACAGAATTATATTCATTCATGTATTCATTACAGAGTATAGATATCTCATTCGTGATTTACTGGATATAAACAATTTAAATTTATTATTTACATGTCAGAGTGTTAGTTTTCTTGGGAAAAACTTCCAGCCAAACTTAACCTCGCTCATCTTTCAAACTGCCTCGGGCATGGCTCTACACTCTGAACTAAGCAATTTTAGCTGACGCAGTGCAGCCAATATTGAACGTCTCACTTCTGCTCACCATGAATAATTACTGCCAACATACCTGTAAGGAAAAATTAAATTGCTCAAATTTTACATACATTGACTCGTTGACTGAAGAATGTACTTCGACCAGCTTCGACTATTGAATGAACAATATTCTTCAGTCACCATTGAACCTTTCATAACAAAATCGATATTTCAACAAATGTTGCTGAAGTTTCTTATTTTGAATATTTTGCCAAATAGCAAACCACTGATAAAAGTTTCTTTGCAGTCTGATAATTTCAGATAAATTCCTGCGTCAATAAAATACCGAAATATACTAGAATTTATTGTAAATAGAGCAATTTCGAAATAAGGGGAATAAATATAAATGGAAGATATAATTTTTGGAATTTCAAGTCAATAAATAGTTGTTTCATTTTAAATTCGTTTTCTTTCTATATACATATCATACACACAGATCACACTATTTCAAATTAATCTCACGTATAGCAGTAACATGTGACATATAAGGATGATTTAAAATCCCTGCTTTCGAACTCATAAAATGTACCGTACTCATGCGATTCGTATGCATGTATCGAACATTTTGTTGAACCCTGTTCAACTCTGCATCGGCATATCCTTTTTCTTCAGTAGGTGGGTGAGCGTGCGTGATGGGGGCGAATATTCGATTCCAAATCGTGCCTTGGTGAGTAAACGGCGACAGGAGTCGGGGAAATCTTAAACCTGCGCAACGGGTAGGACGGAAGAGCCTCAAGTATACGCGGTGGAATTTTTTTCAGTTCCATTGTGGAGGAAGGACTCGGGTCTGCAGGTTTCAGGTTGACATCATCGATGAGCCAGTTACCGGAGAGTGTCGCATTTCCGAACAATTGGCGGGTGGCAGGTTTGCTCGCGGAGTCTGTGCTGGCCATGGTGGAAACCGGCGGAGCACTGCTCTGTAAATTCAAGGCGTTCAATTGCAGGTAGCTGTTCGCTCCAGAAACCGATTCGCCAGCTCCGCCAGATTTACTTTGCCGACCAACGTATTCCTGAATTTGCTTTACGTTCCGTTCACCTGAAGTGATAAATTCCAAAGGTGAGACGGGCACACGCTTATAGATTTTTTCATTTGATAAGATAATTAAAATATCCCGTCACGTAAAAAACAGGAAAATTAAGGACCGTCAATTATTTTTAATTTAGACTGAATTATAAACTTTCCAATGCATCGAAGAGTCAACTGCGCATTGGATTGCCTGAAAATCCTGTGGAACCAACTGTGAGATATTGCCGTTTTGCTGTGTATGCAATTTTTAAACTATACTAAACCTTTTGGAATGAATGTTTATGGTATGGTTACTGGATATAGAATTTGATACTTACAGGGTTTTTGCTTAGCTGTAGTTGGTCAAAAAAGTGAGAAAAATGAGTAAGTGAGTGGAAAAGTGAATATCTTGTGTGTAATAAACATGTTATTTTAACATTAAGAAGCTGCACTAGAAAATTTAATTTTGATGGTGCTTATTAGAAATTCTGTTACTCGAGAAAAATGAGGCGGTAATTAAGAAAAATGTAATTTCTCACTTTATCAAAAACACGCATTTACTTAATTACAACAGATGGCTTCCTAAGTCACATCATTTCGAACGATTAAAATATATAAATTTGAAACTCTTAGATTTACTTTTGAAAAGAAAGCTATTTCGATGATTAAGGCTTATACCTATATTTTTTAGCAGAATGAGACGATGAATCTAGGAATGATAATTAGAACTTTTCAAGAAGCAAAAAATGTGTCTTTTTTTTTGCAAAATAAATGGATAAACTATGACAAACGTGAGCTGCACGTGCACACATATACATACAATTGCAACTTACCAAGGCTCTTAGCTTCCCGAGCGTGGGCGAGCAACGCGTCGACTCTACTTCTGCGAAAATATGCGTCTGCAATATCCTGGGGTTTAATATCGTTTACGGTGTTGTTGTTATTGTCGTTGTTGTTATGGTCCGGCTGCACCCCCGACATAGGTTTACCCTCGACTTCACGGTTAGATTGCGATAGCGTCGGCGGCGGGAGAGGAATACGGGGCGAAACATCCGGTAGCCGCCACCGCGACAATTCATCGCACCAGGAGGCCGCGGCTCTGACAGCCTCGATGTCGCGAAAAGGGCATCCTGGTCTCAGGTGCGGAATCATCGCGTCGCACAATTGGGTGGCCAGGAGTTCTCGCCGAAGCAGATCACGTCTCTCCGCGTCCCAAGACGCTTGAAGGTCCGCATTTTCGGCTTCCAACTGTCGAGTCCTACGAATCGCCCGCTTCAGTGCCTCCTCCGTTGACTTCAGCTGACCATAAACCTCGACCGCACCTTCGGTCCCTTCGCTGGTACCGGCCAGAGCCCCTGCTATTACCTCCAATCGTTTTCTCCGCCTCTCTCTTCGTTTGCGCGCTTCTTCGTCGCCCCGAGCTTCGCCACCGATCGTCAATTTCTCCAGCCTCTTGAGGACCTCCTTTTTCGCGATTTCTCGCTTTCGTTTTCTCCTCTCCAGAACACCTTCGCTCTCACAAACGTCCTTTGCTTCCGTTACCCCAGAACCCTGTTTAACACAGTAGAAAGATATTTAATAGTTCGATCACGTCAAGGATCAGCTGCAAGGCTTCAATTTTTTTTTTTTGTGACGAACGAATTAGCCTTTTATTAATCCTAAATCATGGAATACGAAAAAATTAACAAATAATATTATCACGTTTTCTTTGAAACGAATACTCTCATTGCTGGTCCACGTATTGCAGGCTTACATAATAGTTGTAAAATCTTTATTAGAAAGTATGCACAATAGTGGGAGATGTACCTCATATCGCGTTCGCAGATTTTCAAGTTCCTCCTGAAGACGCTGAGCCGATAGATTCGAATCCTCGCACTCCTTCCTCAGTCTTTGTACTTCCTCCTCGAAGGCAACTTGCCGGATCACTTTATCCTCCGCCTCGGAATCGCTCTGTTCCCGGCGATCCGTAAGACTCGAAACCTTCCTATCTCCCTGGACATCACCTATCAACAGTTCCGTCGCTGGATTGTCGCTGGTCTCGAGTAGCTTACGGAGCCGCTGTAGTTCCAACTGATACTGCCTGAGCAAAGCGTCCTTGGGGTCCTCGTTGACGACCGGTTTGTTCTTTATGCACCGAGCCCTGGCCGCGTACCTCAATGTGCTCAACGTTTCGTCGGCGTCTATGTCGCTCGGACTGACGCAGGCGATCATCAGCGTCCTGGCGTTTCCGCCTAGACTGTCACGGAGAAGTCTCGTCAGCTTGCTGTCCCTGTAGGGTACGTGTCTGCCGTTGCCCGCCGCCAGTGCGCTGATCACGTTCCCCAGGGCCGAGAGGCTCAGGTTGATACTCGCCGCCTCCTTGAGCCTCTCCCCCGTGGCTCCGGTCCTCCCCTGCCTCTCGGAGCCGGCGAGATCCACCAGATGCAGCATCCCCTTGCGGACAGCGCTGTTCTGTTTGTCATTTATCGCGATCGCCTCCAAGGCAAGCGTCAGGACCGCGTGGCTCCTGGAGCTGGCCGCGTTCATCCGCGTCGCGGCCGCGGCTCTTTTCTGATCCCCTTGCACCAGGAGGCGGCTACATTCCGCAGCGTCCTTGACGGTGACTTCCCTGAGGCCACCAGCGACGTATGTGCCGCGGGAAGGGTCCTCCTTGAGCTGGAGCAGGTTTGAGGCACCGTCGTTGTCGCCGTCTCCCAGCAAGTCTCTCAGTCTTTCGTTGTAGATTTCTAGGTAGCTCAGAAGCGCGAGGTAACGTGTCTCCGACGATGACGTCGATGTCGCCTCGAAAAGGTGCTCTAAACTCCGCTCGACCACCCCTCGCATCGTGAATGACTTTCCACATCCGGTTTGCCCGTAGGCGAAAACCGTCGCGTTGTAACCCTCCAGGACGGCCTCCACCACGGGCGAGCCAACCTGCTCGTAGACGACCTCCGTTGACACGGTCTGATCGAAGACCGCGTCAAACTGGAACATCTTTCCTCCGCCTCCGGCCCCGCCTCCACCGCACATCGGATTTTCCAGGGTACATGTCTTAGCCTGCGAGTCTACCGTCAACACATTCTGAAAGAAACAATATAACGATTGATTCTGGAAAATGACCTTCGGTTGAAAGAACTTATATACTTCGAAATAAACCACGAGTCAAACGGAGTACTAGTATAAATTTCAAGATGACCAAGTTATAAGCATTTATCACTGGAAAGTCAATGAGTTATTATCGCTTTTCGTATAAAAACAAGAGCTTTCTTAAGATTGAACAAGTTATCCTCTATAACCGGGTCCCTAAAGGGATTATATACAGTCGAAAGTGTGGTCATGTCTCATATCGATATCCGAAACGGTACGTTACTTACTTTAAAAAAATGTGCTAGATTTAAGTGTACCACGAGAATTGTGCACTTTGTTCTGTCACGATTTACAACTGTCGAATTCGAAAATGCTTGCTCTCATTTTCGTAAATACTATAACTGAACGGTTCACAGGAAATTTATAATTATTGCTAAGGAGCGCTTTCCGCGATCTACGACATTTTAATGCAGAGGAGATTGGAAATAACAGGAGGAAACTTCTTTTCTAACATAGAACACGAAGTCGTAGCAAGCATGGCATTCCTTTGATGGAGTGCAGTATAAGTGAAGACTAGGTCACTGAAATTAGGATTATTGACGGCTAGTTTACGCACGGGTTATTTATAGAGTTGATAAAAGGTGTCTAGTTCAAATGCAATCTGAATCGATTCCTCAAGACAAACAGGAAGTCCCTTTGGTCGCAAACGCACGTTTAACTATGATTAATAATGAGGAGGGTGCACTCGCGTGAAGGGTTGGCTCTGTAGTTTTGACCTATAACACATTATACGCCATAACCTGCGACAGGGTATGATATATATATATATATATATATATGTGTGTGTGTGTGTATATATATATATAACCATATATCTATACCTACAGTTCCCTGCACGCGGCAAGGGGAAACAGGTTGAGGCAAGGGGTGGCGTTATGCATGTCAGTGGATATCGGCAGTCAGCGATGTGTGTCGAATCGATAAATGCCTGGCCGAAGTAACGAATCCCCGGTTCAACCCTCCAATTACAAGATTGACCGAGACAATCGGCCGTTTCAAAAATCGAACGGCCGTTGAGTTTCGGTGGCTGGAAACACGTCACTCTTGAGTCACAACTCTGACATTTGATTAGGCAGGAAATAATATATCCATACGGAGATGCAACAATATGATAATTGCGTGTTGTGTCCTCGTCGCTAGGGGCTACCTTCGGTCAATATCGATGGTCTCTTACTTATAGTACCACGAGAAGGAGGCAATTTATCATTTTTCAAAATTGATTCTTGTGCACTTGACTATGTATTCCTAATTGATCTGACAGTATAGAGTTCAAGGAAGAAACACTCACCCGACATCCTTCTTGCTGCTCCCGGACGGACATCGGCCTGCATCTTAATGCTACTTTGACGGACTCGCTCATCTGCGTGTGAACAACAAAAAATAGTGATAATTCGTTCATGATTTTAGTTTTGTAATATTTTTCTAGCAAAGACCAATAGTGACAAACGAAAGTAATATCCACCTCGACGATACCCTCGCGGAAAAAACCTTCAACTTTGGTGTAAATTCGTACCCTCAACTCATAGATAATGCTAAATCCTTGTAAGAAAAAAGTTGAGGGTACGAATTTACACCCAAGTCGAGGGTTTTTTCCGTGAGGGTAAACTAGTATTACTGCGGGAATAAGGTGTTTTTTTTTGTTTCTTCGTTCACTCAATATTACAGTGCTTATTATACAAGTTTTAGACTGTATGACGATCGATACTAGCTGTAATTAATAGATTAACGCCAAGCGTTGACAAATTGTCAATTTCAATGTGCTAAGTACGACACGAAATAAGAAAGTTCTATATTCTTAATTGGGCTAATTAGTTTTGATTAACTGTGTTTAAATGTTGGAAAATGGTAGCCGTAAATAAAATGAAGCAATTGAATCGGTGGCTACGGTACATAAAGATATGATAACAAATAATTACTAAGTATGATCGTAACAGTTATAGAAAAAATTCTTGACATGAAATTGTTTAAACGATAATTCGCTTCCTTTCACCGTAAATTTCTAACATGGTAACGATTCATAGAGAATGAATTTCAGTCCTGCAGGACAATTTTCACCGTCGGAATAAAACAAGACGATAGGTTACTCGGGACACTAAAATACTTGTTTGAAAATGCCTTGAAGAAATAATAGATGTTCCTTACCATAAGACAAACATAAATCAACGACAAGATCCGAAGGTTGACCATGCAGTCGTCGGCTAATGCTATTTTCGCTAACGAATATTGAGTCTGAAGCGAAGGTCCAAGCTATTGCAGGTGAATATCATCAATGAATTATACAGAACTATAATATGAGCGAGTAGCAGCTGCGAAGAAACTTGTACGTATTGCTGCATGAGCTGTGCAAAGACCGATCCAGGTTTGAACAAAGATCGCAACTGGCAAAGTTCTGCTCTTCGTTAGCCGGAAGTTTTTAATATAAACCCCATTATTCACGCGTTGTCGTGTAATTTATTTAGCGTTCGGATAATCGATCGATCCCCACGATAGACACGAGGTGTCACCTTTATAAGCGGGGCAACAACCGACCATCGCCTACCCCGAAACTCAAGGCTTCTTACCCTTGAACCCAGGCATCATGTGGTCAGGCATTTCGAACTACACGCGTGTACCTTTACCTTTACGTGCAGGTGTACCGCCTCTCTGCTCAGTAGATGGTAGATAAAAGTGCTTCCACCTCTGTGTCGAAGGTCAGCTTTATGTTAATGCGCAACCCCAACTCCTCGCTGTTCGTAAATATATGAAAGGTAGGATAAGGGATGACCGGTTAGCCCACTCGCTTAAGCTTTTACCGAAGATCGATCGAGCGAGCTAGCAAGGCACGAATCGAAAGTGACGTATATTTTTGTTGACGACTCTGAGAGTGCGACAATTACCCCCTCCGTTCTATCGGTGCACTGTAGTTTCGGCAACCACGATGCTAAGTGTTGCATGCTTTCGCGCCTGATTCGCGTGCAGATAACGTTCATTTATCTCTTACAGCCACGTCTAAGACTAAACTTGGTGCGCCTTCAAGTGAATAATTACCATTGGACAGTGTATAATTGGACTAAACATATAGCCGTAAGATCTGTTAACGAGGATTCGTGTGAACTGTAGAATCTTAAAATACTGAACATGTGAAAACAAAAATATCTTTTTAAATATAATGGTAAAAATTAAATTCGGTAAAAATGTATCCAAAAAACGGATTTTTGTTAAAAAAAAAAAAATAGTCACGTTGATAGAAAAAAATCACATTTATCCATTGTTCAATAGATCATCGTTTCAGGAAGCAGCATGAATAAACATAAAAGAACAAAGAAGAAATAAAGGCATGGTGTATTTTTTTGTTGAAATCACCACAACAGCTTAACTTGTCGTACAAGAAAGCTGACAATGCAAAAACTGTAGTAGATTGACTTGATTGGCAATTAGTCTGATAATTTTTATTTTCCGTACCCTTGTCGAATACCCATCGAACATTAGTGAACTTGTATTTTTTTAACCCAACAGTGTTGCTATTGATATTTTCAAATAATGTATGCCGAAATCAGAAAGAATGAGCAAAGTTTCCTATTCGGGCAGCAGTGGGGTCAAAAACCAAAAGCTCCCAGTCAAGGGTAACCGATGAATCGGCGTAGATATAATTGTAATCGCGTGTCTAATGAATGATTTGGTTCGCAAATATACACCATGATGCTATTAGCAGTAGCTGTATTGCGTGAATTGGGCATCGAACTGTAGTGCCTGGCGTTTTTTCGAGACTTAACCTTGGGTGATGACGAATAGTGAAAACAGAACAGTTTCCAGTCACGCGAATCGCTACGTAGTCGAACTTCATGTAGGTATGTTTATTGAACATACATATTTTTTTTCCACCACGTCGCGGTTCACCTCATCATTATAACCATCGATTGACGATGTGGTATTCAAGGGCGAGGATGGCTCAATTTTCACGTGCTAATTTATGCTGACGCGACAAAGCAGGATGCAAGGTCGCCTGCGTGTACGCAATCCGTGTTACTTTAGGCGAATAGCGTTTATCCTTATCCCGAAACTCATAGAGAGTTGCCTACAGGCAGGGGGATTTACCGATTATACGAAAAGATCCGGAAAAATTATTCCCAGATGATTTTGAATTGAAATTAAAATATCTGTGCATGTGGGGAAAAAGTGACATAAGAATGTATCGTATTATCGTGCTAATCAAAGTGCGCTTTAAGTAATTAAGTAATTTCTAGTTTTCACCTCGAAGACTGCAGAGCTTCAATCAGGCTTCGTTGATCGAGGACAGTTCATGAAAACTGTGCCGTAGCTGCATGTTGTCAATTCTCGTTGCGACGGCGATATTCAATTCGCGAAGACAATAATTTACCACAGAGCGCCGATCCAACCAAGCGCGCGACTGACTCTCAACTGACCGACTGATATTTCAAAGGGCTACAATGCTCGAGACGAGCACCGTAATTCGAGATATCGAACTTGCGCACACCCGGTCTCGTCGATCTCGTTTGCCGACGGCGCTCAAGGTTCGATTGTCTCCAATTTTCTCTCGCGAAACTTTCTCGTTCTAATGTCGTCTTTTTAATTCATATTGCGGATTTATCGTGACAGGGCATGGCTGGCTACAACTTGAAGAGCCCTGAAGAGGTGAAAGAATATCTTAAAAACCTTCACATCGAATACAAATTCGGATGTCTCAACGAGAAAAACCCGGAAAGTAATACCACCCTTCCTTTTATAACCTCATTTCCGACTTCCGCTGCGCGTTTAAAAGCATTCAATTTTCACATTCTGTGTTATGTTATTCAGCATGTCACCTCCTTGGAGATTACGAAGAGAGTATAAGTAAGGATTATGAAAAATCGGCCAAAATCTACAAGGAAAATTGTGACGAGAGAAACTTTGCCCACAGTTGCCGAAAGTTTGGAGGTTATGCACTAATCGGTGAGATCAATCCCTGTATTAGATTGTTCTAAAATAGGTATACAGAACTTCAGCTAAGATTACAGAAAATTTAATGTTAAACAAAGGCTTGAACGTAAAAATTTTCATAAAGCATCCCACTACTCCGTATTTAATAACTGTAACGTGTTTGGTTTTTTTTTTTCAATTTTATGTTAATTCTTTACAAAGGCAAAGGTCTGGATGCGGAATCACCTACAGAGTCTTACAAGTATCTGAAAAAAGGATGCGATGTTGGAGACATGATGTCCTGTGCGCATGCAGGAATTGTGGCAACGTCCTCGTTTAAAATTGGAGAGAAAGAAGTTCCCATAGATTTTCCAACGGGGCTTGATTTACTTCACAAAACTTGTCACGAGCACAAGTTGGAAAAAGCTTGCTACTACCTGTCAGGACTCTATCTTGACGGGGTTCCGGATTACTTGGAAAAGAACATGAAGGAAGCTTACAAGGCTTCGATGAAAGCTTGCGAGCTTGGAAACGCATATGCCTGCGCCAACTTGTCACAAATGCATGCACGTGGCGACGGAGTTCAGAAAAATTCTGAACTTGCCGAAGCCTTCAAGCAACGAGCACTCTCGATTCAAAGGGCCTTGCAAGAGACCAAACATATACCGTTTCAGCAGGGTATGGGAAGCTAACGTGACTGCCAGTACGTTTGATAAATTGTTGAGACTTATTTCGTTGACATTTATGTACATTTATTTGTTTTCAATTATAGCAATAAATTAATTGTTTTTAGTTTAATCCTTGTTGTGAATATCTACCTACTAGTATGGTATTACAAACATTCATTTTACTCTCTTTAATCTGGTAACAGAAATTCTTTAAAACACCTCCCAGATGATCAAGGTTCACACTTCTTTCAATGGTATTCAAATCTGTAGATTATCGCAAAATCCGTAAGTTTCTTCTGTTCCTGTATCCGAAATGGTTTGAAAATTAAAAAATTCACAGGCAAATGTAGAGTATAATTGCGTTTTCCATACAAAGTTAGAAAAGGGCTAGCAAAAGGCTACAATGATATCGATTGACTTCGATTATAGGTAAAAGGAGCTACTTAGGTGATATTGCGTTGATCGTGGCAAATGAATTTATGAATGTTCGCTCTCACGTCACCTCAGTGGCCTATTAACAGGCGCACGAATGTGACTAGCGTCTGGTCAAAGAACCGAGTCAGATAGAGTTTAACTAACATAAGAATATAATGAAGCGACGCTTTGTCGTGCAAATTGCAAATACGACGTAGAACTCGCGGAGGACAGTCATGAACGTAGTCTCAGCATGCTGATTAGAGTTCTCATGATTAAAGCTGCAGTACCTAAGCATTTCGCTTATCGATAGCTATTGAAAACTACATACATAAATCTCTAATTGCGAATAAATTCAAGGATTACGAATGATGATGAAAATAATTGCAGTTAGTGATCAACCTCTAGTTATACCTGTATTCCTACTTCAGTGTTTACAGTAATATCAAACTGTGCTTTTACATTGCCGTCTGTGTTGATAATATGATAAATTGACAATGGTTAGTAAGAATTGTATAAGATCAATTAGATTAACGGCTTTTCACATGGTTTCAAGATAGCACTTGCTTTTGTTGAGTTATAGTCACTGAAAGAGAAACAATTTTTCTCGTATAATGTTAAGAACTTCAATATTTGCCCACAACCACATCTGTGCAAATGCTAACACAATCGGCTTGTGACATCGTCAACGGATTGTAAGAATTATAACGTATATTAGCCTTACGAATAACAAGTTCTTCCAATTTGAACTTGTCGATTATCGTATAAAACATTCTTGGGGTAAAAGTTTTTTGACATCTAGTGAAGGTGTCCAAATCCATGTATACAATATCCTCACTAGCTCAAAATTTTTTAGAAGTAAACTGCAGGATTGCTTCTAAAAATCCAACCCCGAGATTCATTAACACGCAATGAACTAATTGTTCTGATTACGATACGGACACGCCAATAGCGTATAAGGACACGATCAACGCCCACAATCGGATATCCAACACACATACCTATGTATGAATATATACTTAAATTTTACAGCAAAGCAACAACTGATTAAATACCAATATCCGAGTCAGCTGCTTTTTCCATTACGCAAGTATTTCGGCAATCCAATTACATTTTCAAAACACCTGAATGTAACCCAGAAAACTCTAAAAGGTACCCAGGTAACAAGGCAATAAGTGAACAAATATTTTCCTACTACATTGTAGGAGCGACGTTGCTGGTATATGTTATTTCATCTAGTTTTTGCCACAGTTAAAAAATGAATTTAAAAATGTCCGAATCCATAGACTTCGCGATTACTCCGCCACTGCCTCGCAGCGATCTGCGAAGGTAAAAAATTACACGCAAACAAAAACATGGAGTAAAAATTCCTGAGACAAACGTGTCTCTCGAGAAACACTGTGCAGTTGGCTACCACGCCAGTTCTGTCGCCAGTCTGGTCGGCGTCAGCAGAGTTGGACAAGCGGTCGAGGTTCTCTTCCATACTCAGGTATGTACTAAAAACTCGACCCTGTAACGGCCGATCTAGAATTGGTATTTCTAAACTGGAATTTATAAAACGACAAATCTCGATTCTCGATTATAGAAGCGATGATCAAACTCGCATGTATACTAGACGCAAACACATGCAGTTGTTATTCAAAAGTGTCGGCAGCTGAAGATTGTTTATCGTATGACTAAAGCATACGTGAGGGGGATTTAAAATTAACTCAATTTAAATCGGTGTAGTTATAAGTTTAAATCGTAATCGACGTATTGCCGGAAATATAACATTACTCGCCTGCGCGTGTTTATTCCTATATATTACAGTACCTATGTGTCTCAGTCTGTGGAATAGAGCGAGATTTTTTTTCAATAGTGATCGCTTCGATGAAAAAATCGAAACCCGGTCAGTTTCGTAAAGTAATATCTGGCGTGTATCGTAAAGATTGCGGAATTTTGTGAAAAATTATTGTAACTTGGATTTGCGGTAGGCATGCACAAGTAATACGTATGCTGTGCGGCTAGAGAGTTCTGAGTAACGGTTTTTCGGACCGTGAAAGTCAATACACCAGTCAATATATAGAAATTGCGTATTTCGATCGAAACTCAGTTTGAATTACACTCGATGATGAATATTCTTACAATACATATATATTTTCAGTAATTTTAACCGTATATTGTGAAAATATACATATTTATTTTTGCAGGTATACTCATACCGATTACATGCATTACATTAAATCGGAATTACATCGTTGCTGCAAGTTTATATGTCTGATCTTTTATACTTTCTCGAATTATATCGATGTGGTACTAAAACATTCCTCACAGTCATCTCAATATAGCCATTTTATAGCACATTGCGTTCAGGATTGATTAAGAAGTTTCGTTTGCTCCGTCAAATATTCTTGATATACCATATAAGTGTAAGGAGCTGTTATCACGGAAAGAAAGACGATAATTGACTCTAGCTGATAGATTAATTATATTTTTCCACATTTGGATCCGATGAAAAGCATATTGATAATTGATTAGTCAGAAACCGTTATGTGACAAAAACCACACACACTACACGTTTTAATCCGTACTTGACACAAAAATAAAACAATATTTGATTTACAACAATCATATCGTCGAGTCCGGTTTCATGAATTATACTAGAATTACCGGTGCTGAAATTACCCAGAACATACAGGATGAAATAGGCATGGCACACAAGAGTTAACAGTGATAATTATTTTCTGGCTGCTGGCATTCCGACCACATTGTGAATTGAAAATACGAGGCTTCGCACGATCGTGTATAAATAGTATTACGGCCTGATCACCAGTAAAGAGAACGGCTTCGCAGCTGTGACTGAGACGATAGGCGCATACGGTACGTAGGATGGGTAAAAAGCAAGATTAACCGCTAGTAGCTTAATAGTTTTTTACGCAATTGCGGGAACGCCTTGGCGACTGTATTTCCACGTTGTGAAACTCCTGCTTCAGCTTACGATTAGCAATCGTATATTCCATGCAATTTGTGATTTACAAATATATAATTGTTGTGATAATGCATAACCACAGACGGTTGATTCTTTCCTCGACACACATAGTTGTCGGATATTCGAAAAATTTCCTTATCGATTGAATATCACTCACAGTAAAATTGCGCGAATTACGAAAATAGTGGATGGATAAAAAAAAAGGTCAGCATCTTAAGATGAGTCAGTTATTTCGATTGCGAAATCAAATTGTACAAAAAAGACAATGGGAAACCACAAAGACGACATTTGTTGTATGGAAAGTACGAGGGGGCAGAGGAATAATACTCTCGGCAAGATAAGGAAAAGTATTTACGGAATAGTCACGCACATGTTGACTCGAGTGTCGAATCGCCGACTGATAAACGATATTCCAACCAAATACGACCCACCGCAGTCTTTATATTCCAGCTGCTCGGCATCAGTTCATTCGTCTTAATACGTACTGACCACTTTGCCATCGTTCACTCGAGCCCGTAACTCGCAAGCATGAGGTGGTACTACGTCAAGCCTCACGCTGCTGTGAGCCAATATTATTTGGTAACAGCCGCAGTAATCATCGCCGTCTGCGGTTCTGCGGTAAGTTGTGATCTTAAACCGAGAGTTGCTCCAGATCCGATTTTTGGACCGTTTAATAATATTGTTCTGTTTATTCTCTTCTCATCGAATCTTTAGAGGTCTGATACGACTGGTGGACCCTCATTTTCTCCAGTGGATATTACCGTGTACTACGAATCCCTTTGCGGCGATAGCATTCAGTTTGTCAGAAATCAACTAGTCCCAGCGTATCGTGATATTGGAAGCTTTTTTACCGTCAACTACATTCCTTACGGCAAAGCCACGGTGAGTCAGAAAGCGCACATGTGCACAAAAAAAAAAAAAATGTTATGTAGATTTTACATCTTTGGAGTAAAATCTCCATCAATTGTGGTAGACCTACCTAAGCATATTTCAACTCTTGAAATTGGTTTTGTAACTCTTATTATCGGATTTGTAAATCTTGCCACAATTATTATACATTGAACTCCAAAAAAAAAGTGCTGTACATATATTCACCACAGGAGATGTAAAATCTACAATATTTTTCTTTCCGTGTAGGTAATCGTAGGACTGCTTTTAATTTTATTTATACAATTTACGATTATCAATGAATGATGAATGTAACGTCTTCGCATCTCGTTATAGAGATGTTTCTACGAGTTCAGATCACTTAGATTGCTTTGGGTGGGGGTCAAAAGGCAGACAGATTATCACAGTACGTATCGTCGAAATTGCGAAGGTTACCAGCGTTCGCATATACTTCAAATTGTTTACCCGTCATATTTGAGAAAAATGTACGCTTATATTGCGTAATATTTGATTTTATCCCTGAAAATGAGAGTAATTAGGATGAAAAATTGAAATAAATTTTTGATTCGTTTCCGAACGTTTAGCACGGAAAGTACGTTAGTAATGGGGTTGAAAAATGGCATTTCACCTGTCAACATGGACCACAAGAATGCTATGGCAACAAAGCGCAAGCTTGCGGCATAAACGACATCCTGACAAACCCTGAGAGAACCAACAAGCAACAGGATCTAGTCAATTTTGTCGGCTGCGTGATGCAGGCGAGGAATCCTTCCACTGCTGTTCCACAGGTATTCCGCAATTACACTCGGTTACGTAAGCTCGTCCGTTCGTTCTACACATACATGAACACAGAGAGAGACACAACGCAATGAAACTAAATAAAACAAACTATCACCGCGGTGGTGAAGATCAAAATTGAGGAATTTCTGCTCCAATTCCAGTGTCTACAAACGATTGGCATGGATACGCAGCACGTATCGTTAGTAGAAAATTGCATCTCATCCGTAGCAGGAGATGAGCTGCTCGCAGCTTACGGTGACAAAACTCTCGCTCTACAGCCAAGCTTGAGTTTCGTACCAACCATCACGGTCGACAGGGTGAGTCGAGACTTCGATTTGTCAGAGTGTTTTCGCTATCTTGGTGGCTAAAACAGTTCGTGTGGAGTGCCTTTGATACACCGGATTTGCAGAAATAACAATTACTGTGCTAATTTTATTCAATTCACAATCAATTCTACTGTTAATTTATCCGAGCTTGTTCAACTGGTTTTCAGATTTATCTAAAACAGACGAACCGGTTTCCGTTTAAGTTGAGAGAGTTAAAATAAGTTTTTGTCACTTCTCCAGTGGAACTGGATGTAGAACGCGGCAGGAAACTTTTTCTCACAGTCAGTTCTTTTATTGCAAAACTTGAACAATACAAGAAGTTTAGAAAGATTACGATTGACCCTGCCTGCAGAATAATAGAAAAACTCCAAGTCGTAAATAAAAGATCTTGCTCTCAACATTTTTACTTTTACAGTGGAAATGTCATGGACTGGGTTCCTTGTTCTCAAACTTAATTGTCTGTGAAATGGAAAAAAATTTAATACATGCATCAAAAATAATAATTTGAATGAGAAAGAATTGATAGCAGCATGCTTCAGAGTCAAAAGCTTAGAACTCAAACAAATATGGTACTTGTCTTCAGAAGTTGAGAGATTTTGCAAATGGAATATTTTTACGGAAAACAGAGGGGAATAAATATAAAGGAGTGGAAAATTCATGATAAAATGAACAGACACATCGCATCGGGCTAAATCAGTTTTGACCTACAATTCAAATTAGACATATTTCATAATGATTGCGAACAATGCTCAGCAGAAGTTTTAACGTGCATGTCTAATTTCTCTTTCAGGCATACTCGCAAGAGGATCAAATAGGCGCACTGCGCAACTTGACAGCTACCGTCTGTAAACACATACCTGAACATAACAAGCCATTGAATTGTAGCGGCTGAACAGTGCCATGAATTAATATTTACTTCTCGGAACTACAATTTAAACAGAGTAAAAAGATGTGAATTTTTAAATATTCTTACCGTCACATTTTGGTACCACTCATTTCAATAACCTATAACATTATAAAACTGTTCATCAATTTAAATATATTTTCCACGTAATTAAAACCGAATGCTATTTTTGCTTACAACTTTATTTTCTAACCCAGAAATGAAGCCTAAGATTATAATTAATGAGTAGCGAAATATGTAGTTTTGTGGAAATAGCAAACAATTGCCGGTGATAAAAAAAGTTATCATATATTTACAAAATTTCCGTTATCTTATGTACAAGTTTATATATACAAAATAGTATATCGGCATACACGTCTATATATACAGAAACAATTTTTTTTTTCTCACGTGTTTTTCTTACGTGAAATATGAATGTATAAAAATTAATCTTCTCGAGATAAATTCGTTCTAATATATTCTTTTAATGGGAAGTACTTTGGTAAAATCACGCGTAATATTGGTCCACTGTGCGATACAGCATAATGTACAGTACACGTTTCAATCGAGTATCCACATATCGCACTTACAGTGTGCTTTAAAATAATTCTCACAACATTCTTAAACTCTAATATAAATTTACTTTATATAATTTGATCGTTTGAGCATTGAGATCATAATGTATTATTGGCACATTTGTTTTTTGGTCATCGTTACATACCCATACCTAACATTAACATACGCTGTATCCTACATCGCCTCGCCTATCATAGAAAAAATCGATTAACCTCCGATAAATACCGATTCGTCCAAATTACTCAGCTCCAGAAACTGTTGCTCGATATCGGATCCCAGTTCTTGAAAGTCAGAGACATCGCCTTCCGCATAAACTGGAAACACGTAATTTTCAAACCATCAATTTATCATACTCCGTTAACGGGTACGTCGCGCCAGCTTGGGTATCACCGACGTAAATACCAAATACGTACAAGAAGTGCGGTGCGGGGGGAAAAAAATAGCTGAGAGGAAAAAAGAAAAGAAAAGGAGAAAAATGTGAAAGAAAGAAACTTGATGTATTATTGGGAAACCAGCCTAATCCATGTTGCAGAGAGTGTATTTATGAAATACCGAGATTCATTGGTCGGTAAGTTGGGCGCGTGTGTAGCACGTGGCAACTTATGGCGCGTGCTTTCATGCACAGTCAAAAAAGAAAGGAATATTATTTTAACTCTCTGTGTGGGGTGCGCGACACCTCCTCTGAGATTCAAGATGGACGCTCGTCCAGACGCGGTTATTATTATCGCGTTGTCGTTAGTTTTAGAACGATTATTTTTCAGTTATATGGGCAAACGCACCGAACGGACAGAAGCTGCATGCACGTAACACCGCACGTGCACTTCTCCCCCTTAGCCCGCGATGCATCCCCCCCCCAACTCCGCCATCGACTATTCGTGTTTATTGTTACGACTTGCGTGGCTTATCTTTCACGTCGCTTGCACGAACCAAAGAAATCGTCGGCTTTTCTCTGTATTTCGACCCTCCGTTCGTACATTGGTATAGGTGTACGCTGCACTACGTGCATTGCTGTACACTATACGTGTAACGAGTACGAGTTCTGCAGTCGACTACGCGATGCATCTGGATCATCGAGATAATATCGTGGCGCCAAACCCGTGAGGTACTTCACTCCCATCACTCCAAAGGTGATTCCTCACAGGGGTATTTGATACGAAAGAGTGGTTAAAAGGGTTTTCCCTCGGGTTAATTATTCTCCTGACTTCGCAGCTTATATCACTCATGCAATACGAAATGAACTCACTTCAGGAATGAAAATTTAACAAATTTTACCTCGAAGGTAGGGAAAATTCAACGTAGTACGAATCGTAGTATATTTACTATCGTTGATCATCCTGCGGTAAAGAAATAATATTACTGATTGATTCTTACCCGTGGCGTCGGTGACCTCTACGTGGGTTGCGTCTCCGATAAGAAAACGGCGCACGGACTCGAAGGGAATGTACTCGTGGCGTTCGTCCAAAGGGGTTGGGACGCGATCCTCGCCGCATACAGTCGAGAGGAGCAGCTCTTCGTCCTCGTAGTGAATCCCGAGATCGAGATCGGATCCCAACCGTGGACGGAAGGTGGTCCCCGTTGCAGCGACGTCCGCCCCAATCGACGACGTCTTTTGCTGAAGCCGTTGCGCTGCTGGACCGGAGTTTAGACGCGTCGAAGAGGCCTTGCACGACATCCCGTTGCTCGATCCTCTGCTTCCGGGACCCGACGACCCTGGACCGGGTTCCGCGTGGTTCTTGACGTGTTTACGAAGGCTGGACGGATCGGTGTATCGCTTTCCGCAACCGCTCACCTGGCACGCATACGGTTTCTGAAAGGATTAACGTGATTCCTAATAGCTTTGACCTCGCATGGCAGACAGGATGTGCAGCGACAAGCAATTTTCAAATTATTGACGCCCAGAGCAAAGCTGGTACTCTTGTTTGTCTTTATATTTTGCCACTTTTTTCGCCACGCGTAAACGGCGCGCTAATATTCAGAAGGTAATCGATACGCCGCAATGATTCGAGTTGCTTAAAAGGTTGTCACCCGACTCCGTTAGGGAACGATAAAAATACGAAATATCTGGAAAGTATGGTAAATCGGTATGGCATAGACCGTGTGATTATTTCATTAAGCTGTTGGTTAACATGAATTTATTTTGAAATAATCAGCGTAGTCTTGAATTACAGAATTAACATTTTATAATGCTAACATTATCAGTGTGTCGTCAGCTTCGTCAAAGTAAATAATTTTATTCGAATCAAAACGTCTTAGGCTCCTGAAGCCACATTAAATTCAGTCACCACCAAAAGCAGTCACCAGTATGACAAATGTTACAACGATGGTTCATTATACCGCATACTCTGATATTTGTTTTTTAACCTGCGATATGTCCGCGTATGCAAATATCTTCGAAACACGTTTTTTTTCTCACTTCCTCAAGCCCCAGGTTCATTTTATCCAAATTCAATGAGACGTCAAGAACTTTTTTTTTTTTCAAGGTATATGCGAGAATTTCTGTACGTCAAACGACAAATAAGATTTTCGGATGATCAAATCACGTGCCATAATTTGTGCTTCGAAAGACTTTCAATAATTGTAACGTTTTTAAAATTCAAAGAATTCGTTTAATCGTCCTGATGAACACCCACAGGAACGTAACGAATATCGAGTATGAGACGAGTTTCGGGACCCAACAAGCTTCGATAAAAGTTTGACATTGAGGATACCGAAAAACGAGAAGCACATAATTAATGTGTATGTTTTTTTATAATTTTTTTTTTTTTTTATCGAACATGGATTTATATTGTAACACGGGCCCCGTACTGGTTTTGGGACCTTATGCAAGATCACCGCGCCTTCAAAACGGGTTGTATATTCCGCAGTCTTAGCCGCGAATGAATAACAAGGAAAGAAAAATGTGCAAGGTGAATTTCTTACCGTGTCGTAATGCGTTCTCTGATGTTTCGCGCGGTCACTGCTGTTGCTAAAGGCCTTCGAGCAGCCTCTGTGCTGGCAGGCGTAGGGCCTTTCACCGGTGTGCGATCTTTGGTGAATTTTCAAATTCTCCAGCCTCGAGAACGCCTTTTTGCAGCCTGCGAACTGAATCGTTGCACCAGTTACCGTACCGTCACAACGATGCTAATTCCTCGCGATTCGGTCAGCCGCGCCGAGCGAACGGCGGCACGCTGGACCAGTTTTCAAATCCGGCGACAGAAATGAGCGGAAGTGGGTACTCACCGGACACTTGTTGGGCTTTTCTCCGCTATGCACCCGCATGTGGATGAGAAGCTTGTACCTCGCGTTGAAGGGCCTGGCTCGCGGACATCCTTCCCAGAGACAGGCGAACTCGTCCTGAGGTGCGTTTGGCACCATGGCGCCGGATTCGCCAGACGTTGAATCCCGTTGAATTCTTTTGCTGTGACTGTGAGCTCCCGACGACGATGACTCGACGTGCCGCCTCTCAATGTGCCGCACCAAACTCGCCTGTTCCGGAAAAGCACATCCGCAGTCTATCCACCGACACTGGTAAGTCGGCCCGAATGAGGAATCCTCTGTTACGGAACAGCCTGTGGACAAAACACGATTCTCATCTAGCTCCGAATTGATATTGCCACCAATTGGTATTCACCTGTATACATGCTTCGTCGTCAGATGAAGAAATGGGGGGACTTTTTTCTCCAAATTTTGTTTCCTACGTCAGGATACCCGCGAAAATCGAAGTTTAGAACGTTATTAAGTTTTGTTCCTAATTCGATGTATCTATAGTCAAATTTCTTAAAATTATCAATAAACCTCCGATGATTTATTTTATTCAATTTGATTGAATCAGTGAAATTCTTTTTTTTTTTTTTTTGTCGAATAATATGAAGGTATTTTTTTGTATCGCATATACTATGCGTATTTACTGTACCCTTGGTAGAATATGGGTTACAAACATCTTACCGTCTGACGGCAGTGCTGCTGTTTGGTATTTCAAGTAAACTAGATGTTTGGCCGATCACCGAGTCAAAGTTTAACGTTTGGTGAGATAATCGAGCTCACGTGATGCAATTTATTCGCTATATCTACGACAGTCGTGACGTCCGAAGCGATATCGAGTAGTGTTATATAGTTTTCGCGCTGGCGAAACCTAAACGATCAAGCTATGTTTGTTTCTCGAGACGAACCAGTTGCGCGCACCGAGCGAATCCCATAACACTACGACTATCATAACGAGTATGCGTGCAAGATAAGAGAAATCGTGGGTTTCAATTTTCGCCAGCGGTTTTCAAGAACGGTACAAAAATGCTGTACGATAAATCATATTACAAAAACAAGTCAATAAGTAAAATCGAGTTTCGGTCTACCTACCGACAGTCGGAGCCTCCAACTTGATCGTTTCCGGAATCGTGGGCGACGTCGAGGTGAACATGGACTCACGGTCGTTAGCGAGAAGGAGTCCCTCGTCCTGCGGCAGGACGACTTGGTTGCTATTCTCGATCAACGGTTCGTCGAGGAGGCAGGTGGAGGCGGCGGAAGTTCCGTTGAGTTGTCCCCTGTTCCGGTAGTAAGGCGACGTCGACGTCGTCGATCCATGAGACGCGGGTGTCGGTGGTGAGGACACGAGGTGTCCAACCGCGTAACAGGAGTTGTTAAATCCGGCAAAGGGATCCAGCTCCTCCTGGAGGTCGTCCAGATAGGGAGTCGGGCAGGGCGGCGATCCGTTTCCGGCGAAGAGGGAGGTGGGGTCGCCGCGAATAAGGCTCAGGTCGAACTCGTCCGTGACATTGGCGAGGCTCTGCTGCTGGCTACCGTAAAGTTGCGAACCGAAGCTCGTCGCGCAGTCGGCGGTGGTGTTCGGGGGGTAAAAGGACCTGGAGAACGCGGTTCCCATCGAGGGTAGCTTGTGCCGAGACGAAGACGACGCGTCGGCGGCGGCGGCGTCGTCGGCCTCCCCGTAGAGGCAGCACCAGGTCGGCATCGCGTCGGCGGCCGCGCTGTCCGGTCTCGGAGGAGCGGCGGAGTTCGGTGGATAGGGAAAGCAGGTGTACTGGAGGGTGGTGCCGTACTGTTCCCAGTCACCGGGGTCCCGAGGGCTCAGGAGAAGGGGGGAGAGGCTGCTGGCCTCGCTGACGGAGGAACCCCAGCAGGTCTGGCTCGCGAGAGAGCCGTTGGATCGTTGGAAGTCTTCCTGAGCGGCGTTGCCGAGGGGATGACGGTGCTCCTCGTCGCCGGTACTGGCGTACTTTTCCAGGTGCATCACGCCTAGGGTAGTGGAACGTTTATTTGCGATACGTGGTCGGTGTCGCGGGGAAAATTCAGTCGGAAATCATGACCCGCGGGCTCGAGGCGTTTCGGTTATTACAATATATGTGTACGCGCTAGGGCGGCCGGAGGGTAACTGACGGGACTCAGGACGAAGAAGACTCGCGGCCGAGACGCCGCAAGAAGTTGCATCGTTTTTCCCCTATGCTAAGAGAGGCCCCTCCACCCCCACTTCCAGCACCGCTGCCCGAAGGGTTCGGGCGAAACGAGCGACGACGCAACCGCCGGCGCCGCCCACTCGCGTGGCTCGAGTTCGACGCCGCAGCATCCATCTCGGCGCTCTGTCCGAGGCACGTTCGCCACGGGGGTTCGTCCCGACGCCTCCGTGCCATGCGTGCTCTCTGGCTTGCTCCGGGTCGGCTCATCGTTATCGCTCGGACCGCGCGACTGACATCTGCGCGGTCGTCCATCATCTTGGCTTTCTTGCGCCCCCGCCCCCACCCCTCCCCTCCCACCCTCGCCCTTTCTTCTCGGTGCCCCACGTTACACCCTGGCTTACGACAACGCGAACGAATGTCTGGTGCCTTCGCCGGGAACTGTACCCGATCGTCAATTGTCGTCTCACGACATTCAATGGATGTGACAACGAACACGCTTCGCTCCGTGACCCGAGTGCCTTGAGGGAGAGGGGCGGTCCAGATACGACATGCGGATGAGCTAATTTTCCAGGCATGCGATGTGCTTGTACACGCGGTTTTTACTGCTTATAAAAGCTTGTGTTAGGTATAAGAGTTTCGGAAGTGTACCTGATACTTGAAATTTGAAGATTATTTCTTAAATTTATTTTACAGCAATGGCAATATCGTTTGATTGTAATATTAAAACATTTAATCATTTGTTATTCAGGTTGGCGGTTGATATTTTTATCCAACGAGTACTTTGCCTTCCCGGAATATGCAGACTATACGATAACGGCGGGACGTTGGTGTGCAACCGCCACAATTTTTCGAGAATTTCTTGCCACGTCTTATAAACATTAATATAGACGTCATCGGAGAGACGATAACTACGCCAATATCGCCACGCTTTATCTTTCGTAATCAAACGTGTGATAAACAAATAAACTTTCAATCTCAGTAATTACACGACGAACTTATACATGAATTTAATAACGATTGCCTGTACAGTGTACATCCTTATTTCATACTTGTATATAATGATTCGATGAAAAAATTCATTCCAGGTGGATAAAATTGATTGACGGTGAATATATTGTGATTTCATAGACAAGGAGAATCGCTACGTAAATAGAATTTTCTTTTCGTTATCAGTAACCGAAACTTAATTCTCTCGCTAGAAGCGAACAACTAATTGAGTTCATATTGCAAACAGTTCGTTCCTCCCGGCAAACTTATCTGCAAAGTTGCCCGCTCCAAAAGCGACTATATGCCTATGTCTCGAATCCAATAAGATACGACTTGACCTGACCTACCGACCTAGACAGGCAAAATCGCTAACGACTCCCCCCCCCCCCCCCCCCATGTCTTTTCTCAGTCAATAGCGTTTCGGCCATAACGCATATACGTACGAGATACGCTCAATCGCCGGACACCCCGCAGATGATGCACTTGGCACGCACGTGTCGTTCGCTACCTTCCGGACTGCACGAAGCCTCGCACTCGTCCCTCTCGTTCAAGATGCAGGACCTTACCGATCAGTCAATTCTCACCTTCCTTCCTTCGTCCGAACCTGCGTTACAAAAAAAAAGAGCAAATCGCATCCAGTCCAGCCGATGCATCCCGGACAAAACCGACGACTATGAGCCCGCGGGGCGCGCTCACGGATTTCACGACATATACCTACTGGAAAGGGTGCGAGCCTTGGACCTTGGGCTGGTGCAGCAAGGAGCGGAGCTTTTTAGGCGAGAGAAAGCCGAGTCGAAGGGAGTCGAGGAACGCCTTTGCTCCGATTCGTATGCGCAGGTTCGGGCTCGAGCCGCGGGTTAGAGTCGTGCGGCAAAAAACCGGTGCACCAGCTGCCGTACACGCGTCAGTGTACCGAGCTGGCTGCGGTCCATCGTGTACGATAGCAACGCTGCCCTCTCGTCACTCGCATTGTACGGATGCATTATAAATACGCGCCCCTCGAGCGCAGCGACGTTTCTTAGTTTCTTGCACGCCGCGGCTCGCCTCTGGGTGGATGCTGCCAACGTGTGTCGCGTGGTCGGGGGAATAAGCCTACAAAGACATATCCCGTCGCGCCCGCACCCTCGACGCAAATTCCAACCAGACACGATCGTGATGGACGCCTTCGGCAAACCTGTTTTATGCTTCAACGTCGGGTCGAGTTGCCGATTCGACGATTCGTCGCGTCCGTCAGGGAAGAAACCCCCTTTCACCTGCGCTTTCGTGTCGGATTTACATACGCGCGATAGAGAATTATAGATTCGAAGGATGGATACGAAGCATGCGTGAGATTGTTCTTCAGTCGCCATGTCGCCTATGTATCGTAATTCAGGCGTGTCGTAAGAAAGGGAATCCGAGTTTCGAATTAAAACCGAAGGGGCACGTCTCTATCATTTCGTTTCCGTAATTGGGTTCGGGTTAAACCGTCAACTAGCGGGCTGCGTCATGCCTAAATTACATTAACCGTTGATGCGATTATTTCGAGCGGCATAAATTCCGCCCGGTTCGGTTGCTTTTTCTGCGGCGGTATTCACAAACATGGTAAACCGCGTTCGTTAATGTGCCACCAATACACCAGGGGATGGGATACCGAGCGTGTGCCATATATACTGTGCTTAGTTTTTTGCCCCCTGTCAAATTCGTCGACGGGCTGCACGACGTACCGCACCCCGCGTTAACGGACTTGTGAAATGAAATAATATACGTACACGTCTACATGTGCCACGACCGGTGGAGGAAGATCGTTTCGGTAGCCGGAGCTTTTCTCCCTCGTAGGCGGAGTGTGCATGGTGTCAAGAAACACGGTGAACCTAATTCCTTCACGGAGGCGAGATTTACATCGCCAAGAATCACCGGGACCTCCCCCGGACCTTCGTTACGCGACGTTACGTAGACGGGTCCGCAAATTGTAAACTCCTGACGATTTCAGCCCCATGGTTCAGGCCCCGTGTCGACCCGACTAGACCGAAATGGGCTCAGTTACGGAAAGGAGGAAAAAAGGGAAAAAACTCGATCGAGTTAAGAGGGACTTGTTAGTTTTCGAAGCTCTGTTCCAGACATCTTTCGAACATTTACACGCGGCGAGAATGCGATATTTTACGTGTGAATATTGTGTTTCAACTTGGCACAGACCTGGATTGAATTTCAGCAGGGTTTTAAACGACTACAAAGTATGTTTGGCACGGATATGAATTCATCTCGTTGCACGGTCACGTTGCCTTTCACGTTTGTAACAATCTCTAGACGTCATCCGAGGCTCAGCTAAATCGTTCTACGTAATCTTAAGGTGTGCGATCGGATCGTGCAAGAAACTTCCAACGAGACGAAGCATGTTGGTACTCAAGTTATGTGTAAATTTTTCCATATTTCCAGCTTGGCGATGTTTGCAGACATTGTTGTTTCACTGGTTGATGAATATTCATTATTTCTCAACTTGTAAAATCCACGCACCGTACAAGCGGAGCTGATATCATGGCAATTGTACGCTGAATCACGTCTCGATGTGTCTGACTTGCGAATGAATGTTAAAATTTGTGGAAGTGTTTCTTCGATACTTGAAAGTACCCACAGCTGAGAGTATTTTCGAAGCCTTTCTCATTTTACATCGTAACCGTTGCTGTTTTGCGGTTTGTCCCGAGGCGTCCAAAACCAAGAAAAATAAATATCTACCGGGTATATGATAAATTTGTGATTAGTATAGAAATTAGCGGATTCAGGGTTCGCATTTATTACAAGTGGATTTTATCGCTAATTCCTTGAGGTATGTTTTTTTCCGCATTCCCCGTGACAATAAGGTTGCAAAAAAATTAAACCTGCCAAGATTTTGTGGCCTTCGAACCGTTTTATGAAATTAACGGTTACTCGTTTCTATATCCTATACCGAAGAATAATATTTCACACCTAGGCGTTAATATACTGTTTATTACTTGGTATTTAATAAATTACTTCACGGTCCGATGGAGGAGGAAACAAATGTTAGTAAAAAAAAAAAAAAAAAAAAAAAAAACAAGGCTAAGCGGATTAAAAAAAGATGAAACGAAAACACAGGTGTAAATATTTTTGACGTTGTTGAGAATTAAAAAAAAAAAAAAAAAACCATGTTTATGAATAAACGAAAAATGGCGTGTCTTTAGGCGGATGTGTTAAACTATCAAAAATACTAACATCAATTTGTATTCATTCGCGCCACATACAAAGTTGCGTGAGGACAAATTGCAAAGATCGAAAAAGCAAGGCAAAAGTCAAACAACGGTTGACTAAATGCGAGAGGTTTCTATAATTGCGTAAACGGCGTTACACGCATATGCATGCATAAAGAAGTATATAATTATCTTAAAATTACTGATCCCAACGAGTGAAAGTCGTTTGGATATATACGTCGAAGTAATCGATTCAAATTAACAGTGAATTATTTAGACACGATCGAGGAATGTAATTACGAAAGCACGGCACGTTGCTCGGAAGGCAAACTTTGGACATCTCAATATTACGCATAATTAATGCATAACGAGCCATTCATATACGGTCGAAATTCTACAGTTAAATTTTTAAATAAAAAATGTTTTCTTACATGCATGATTCTAGGTGGGATATAATAACATTTGGAATAAAATCTGACAGTAATTCCCAAGGCTTACGTACGACGCGTTATAGAAGATTATATTGTGTGTATACATATATCTACGCGAGCAATAATAATATTTTGGTGATTGTGGTGGTAGGTCGTTCTCCACACGACTATTCCTCGGGCAGATATATATGTCATATGGTAAGTAAATGATCAACCGAGTGACACATGTGGCTTGCCAGCCCTCTGCAATGCTTATGTTACGCTGCTCTGTCCCTCCTTCTTCTTCGCCCCTGGTTCACCAGCTTACTCGCCCCTGTCCCGGCTTTTTTCTTGTTACTTTTTTTTTACACTTTCTCTCTTGCTTTTTTTTTTTTTATTTTTTCCTCTTTTTTCCTCGAGGCACCTGTCATACTCGTTCATACTGGGGACTCGTATCTGCGTGCACGTGTTTCGTGAAATAATGCTGCACTTCTACGCGACGAGGAGAAAGAGAGAAGGATATGGATTCGAGAAACGGAGAGTGGAGAGACGTAGACGCATACGTTTACCCGAGATTTAAAATGAGGAGAGACGAGGAGGTAAATATGGAGAAAAAAATACAGATTTATGCCCGGCTGACAACGCGACTGAAACTACAATTTTTTTCCATCTCTCAAGACGGACCTGCACTCGGCGATACGTTCGATTGATAAATATTTTCCTGAATCCTGACGTATCACGTGCGCAGACCGAGCCGAAGTTTCTTGTTAATATCCATGCTTCGCAAAAGAGGAAAAGAAGGAAAAAATAAAAAAAAAAAACAAACAAGTACACAAGTGCGAAGAAAACAGTGGTTCAAGTATTGGAACAAAACACTTTATCACGTATGCTAATAAGTCTCGAGCCGCGCAATTCGTTCTACGTTTATGGAACGAATGAGGAGAATTTGCTTGGGTGATTTGAAAGTCAACACCTTGTGTATATTTCTCAATCGATTGTGAGTAAATAGTTGTAGAGAAAAAAATTATATTATATGTAATTTATTTAGTTATTAGTGTAGGCACTATCGACCTAACTGAAACCTATGAGAATCAAATTTTGTACCGGCAGTTATTTCACTCACGTACAACCGGAAAGTTCAAGGCTCCACACAAAGTGAATATCCTTGTATACTTGTAACTGCCGATCTTGGTCGAGTTGAAATGCAATTGTAACATGTTAGTAGAAAATTTTCATCTATAAAAATAATGAGGCATGGCAACGTACTTGTCTGTCGCAAATATGCGAAGCGCGTAACTTTTGGAATACCTTTAACAAGAATTTACGCTACGATATCTAGGAACATGACCGAGAAATTTTTTATTTTGGTAAAGCAAAATGAATTACAATTCCGGCATGTAAAAACGGACAGTATCAGTGTGAGCCGCGCCTAGTTGTAGGCAGACCAAATTTCGTCTAACGTACGCGTGCTGCTTTCCACTCCGAGCACGGCGCCAAGACCGAACATCCTCAACAACTATGAACACCTTTTCGAGACAAGAAAGATAATAAAAATAATGTAAGATTTTAGAACACGGACCGTTTGATGTATCAGGTGGTTTGCGTAATTAATGGACTTTGTCAAACTTGCGTATTTATTACCGCAGTTAATCAACCAAGAAACTAGGCATCCACTCGCGTACGTTAAACTCGCGAGCTTTTGAAAAACATAACGACCAAGTGATTTGCCGTATTTGATTGATAACAGCAGTTTCAGGGAATAATTATACGAATAAAAATAATATAGAGAAAAACACGTTGCCAAAGGACACTGATACATTGCGCATCTCTGCTTATTATCGATGAAATTCAACGTAAATGTCATTCGCGTTGAATGCCGTTTGTGAGACTTGTTGTCCTCGATCGATCCGCAGGTCATTCACAAATATGTAGATTGGTTCTGATGCAAGAGCAAATTTTTTCATCACAGACATAGAAGCGCTGAACATGCTTCATTAAGCTGAAGGTGCATAAAGACGGTCATCATTTATGGGAGGAGGGTACAGCTTGGACGGTTTAAAATCATACCTGTTTTTAGGAGTTTTTTTTTAAAGAGAATGAGAATAGTCAGAGCAATTTGTGTTTGAGGGCTTTGTTATTTACAATTTCAAGAATGTTGTAGAATTTTTTCATTGAAATTAATAACAAAATGGCGGCATGGCGTATATAAGTAGTGATCAACTCCGAACTCGAGGGCTTTTGCGGTGGCGCACCTCCTGACATCACTGTCCAACTTGTAACAAATGAAAAAAAAATGTTGAGTTTAAAACAACTTTTTAGGTTCGAGCTCGTAGCCCAAACATTAAAAAAACATTACAGTTTCAAATGTATACGCTTATGAACCACAAATTTCATGTTTAAACCATAAAGTTGTTGAAAAAAATATACAAAAAAATGTAGGGATTGAAATTTGAAGATTCAGCCACGCGGTCGGATCGATAAACATGTTTTAAAGATTGTATCAAAATTTCAGGTCGTCCGAATAAAGATTGAGCGAGGAATCTGCGCCATGACGCCGTTCTGTTATTAATTTGAATGAAAAATTTTTGGAATATGCTTGAAAGTATAAATAAATAAGCCTTCAAACTCAAATTTTTCCAAGTGTTTGCATTTTCTTTTAAAAAAAACTTTTAAAAATAGGTACGAGTTTAGACCGTTCAAGCTGTACCCCCACCCAGCAAGGAAACGCGATTAGACTCCGTTCTATAATCGCTCGTATAACGATATCGCGTCGTACAAAGTTGAGAATTACTTTCTCATTGACAGAACGACAGCGCGACCTGGTTGTCAGAGCTTGTGGTACACCGGCGTGAATCTCTAAATGCAGAATTATTGTTATCCTCGGCCTCCTTAAAGTCCCCTGACATGTTGCCTGGGGTCCCGCACTACCGTTAGGACCGGTTCGTCGTTGCGTCGCCGTTTCCTTGATCATCCATCCACGGCAACATCATCCTCGTTTCTGGGCTGTGAAATTAGGTTTCTCGACGTTTCTTACACCGCTGCTCGGTGTGTATTATTCAAACTAGTAGACTGATACAAACGGGAGCGTCATGCCCTCCAATTACCAGTATAATTGGAACTTTGAACGGCACTTAAGAGAGTTCAGAGGAACACAGTCGACGCACATCCGAATTCGAAGGGCGTTCACACTCTGATAACTTCCGGACGTACGCTTCACACTTCTTCACGATCACTGGCGTGTGTGTGATTTCAATGCAGACGGCGGACGGTCGACGGAAGGCGAGATGGAGAGTGCGAAATAAAAGTTTCTAACGATTCACAGCTTGCTGACACCTGCCCGGTTGAAATATACGCAGTATGCATATGAGCACCGGAATATTTAGAGAACGTATGTATCAGCTAGCTTTCGTTTGACGGGGAGATTTTTTTTATTTTTTCTTTATTTATTTATTTTTTTTTTCTTTATTCGTCTATTTATTTTGTCGATTTTGGTAAACTCCGATTTCTTTTCGAATCGATGACGCAGATTGTTACGCCGGTTTTGCGATCTCGTTGTGTAATCGGTTCTTACTTTATTTCTTTCCTTAATCGTATCATTTATTTACGATCTTACCGTAGTGATCTACCCGAGTCAAAAATATTCCATCGAGTTTTCTCCAAACTTTAAACATACATACTTAATGCACTTTTAGAAAAGTCGTTCCATTTGTCGGATCAATGTGTGTCGCGGTCAGTCATCACGGGCTCTCGATGAGGAACGATTGGTTTCATAATAGCTTACGAGCTGATAAGCAAGTATTTATTACCGTCAAAATATCGTTATTTTAACAAATACAACGATTTACGGAAAAATAAACCCACAATGTATCATGTTGTGCATCGTTTCAGGTTATCACAGATTTATAGTGCAGAACTCCAGTATTTTGTACCGAGTGAAGATAATTTTAAGATCGACGATGATAGCACTAGTAATAATGATGATGATTTGGCTGTGCGTGGTATTTCTTTAGTCGTCACGTTAAACGAAGAATAATACTTTCGCTAAAATGTCTATAGTCTTTCATCTTGCCAAAGTGCAAATACTGATTCATCGGGGTATTATCAACAGTCCGGAATTTACATAAAACAATATAAAAATATTGCTAACACTTCATCATATTACAAGGCTGCCAGCATATATATTTTACATATATATGTTTTTGGAGGAACGCGCATTGTTTGTCATTGAATTCGATGGTAATAATACACGGGGTATTCAATGTCAAGTGATCGCGCAAGGCTAGATTCGAACTGTCACAGATTATTTTTTAGATTAGCAAACGATCGATTTTGTTTTTTATACAGAGCTGCAATTCTAAATTTATTTTTCCAGGAGATTTGAAGATAAAATCGGAACACTCTTTTTTTACATGCGTGAAAATTATGTTAGTTTCCTTATGGATAGTAAATTTTGCAAAAATATCGGACCCGAAACATAATCAAGTATTCATTTCATTTACGTATAATCGGTTCAAAACAGAGACATAGGTATTGATGAAAATTTTTGAAGTGGCAAAGTCGACCAATCGTAAAAAGAAAATTAAAAACAAAATAATTAAGGTCAATCATTCGATGATCAAGTTGGTTCTAAACTATCCTGTTTCCGGCATAATTTCCATAATAAATGGTTGTATAATATATTTATTTTTTTTCACTGCAAAATTGCAGGAATGAATCACCACCTCGATCATCGTCTCGAAATAATTGGGCGCATATATAATTTTACGGAAGTAGAAACAAGCAATTTATTATACCGGGCAACTTATAGTCTCGACAACAAGTTTATTTTCCGTTCAATTCTTGGTCTTTATAGTCAATTATATTGCGCCTACGTTGCGTCATGTGTTGTATTCATAGAAAAAATTTACGGCACATAAAAAAGAGCGCTCAAATCGCCCGAGTAATACCTTAGAGCTATAGAAATTAGCAGGGGAATTTACGAACCTGTCGCACGATAATACTCCGATCACGTTTCAAACTCTTACTGTTCATTGGCTGACTTGGGCCTATTGTATATACATACTGGATTAGCGTATCTTCGTTGGTTCATTACACTTACCGTGTCGGCGACTTTGCTGCGTACGACAAAGCTCCGACATATGCGATCGGCCTTGTATGGACCAGCGATTGATATCGTTGCTACAAATCATGGCTACTAGCTGATAAGGCTACGAATAATTTGCAACGAAGCCATCTTGCGTAACGATTGCACAACGCGAGTCAAAGTCGATTGAGAACAATATTGAATTACGAAAGTTCCAGAACTTTTACAACACATAAACATAATTATATGTATGATTTCTGGTGTGGTAAAGGAATATGAAAGCAATTGGGAGAGATTCCTGAAATAAATTGGAAAAAGCAGAATGCACGCAATAGCCTGTTTGTCATCACAGCATCAACCTTTCGCAAGTTATAAGGAGCAGTAGCTTCGGCAGGTAGTTTAAGAAATTCAACTTTAATTCACGGCATAATAATAGGTGATTAGACAAGCGTTGTGGATCGGGCTGTCCATCATTCGCGTGATTTTTTTTGTAATTTTGACTTTCGCACGATCATTTACCTGTAATATTTCGAGAGAGCTAATCGCTCGGCTGCGAGGAGTCTTCTACCGGCCAATGAACATACCTGTACTTTCTCCGTTTACGTGAATAAAAAAGACAAAGTAATATCGAGAGCTGAAACCGGCGTTCACAACGAGAGATTTCTTTCCGAGGGTCCACTTTCTTACCGAAAACTTTCATATAAGTCATAATATTCAATCATCGGTACAATATTGTATGCGCACATTGGTCAGCTAGGCCCGTCATTAACCGAATCACAAAAAAAGGAACCTTGCCACCTTCGAATGCACCGTATGCTGTGCTACATGTACGATAGGCATGCACATACATTAAACATATTTTACTCTAGACTAAACCCACTGGATCGCACGAGCCAGGCTCTTTTTATAACTTAACGTTAGCAAGGCTCTGCTACGATTTTGCCTGGCTGTAAACCTTGACAGAATAAATATGGTCACACGGTAGATACGTATACATTATGAAGTTTTGGGTAATCAGCGAGAACGACATATATCCACTTCTTCAAACGTAAATTACGATAACGCTGATTTAAAAGTTCAGAAGGGGCTCTCATGTTGATTCGTTGGAGTAATAATAAGCCTTATCAAGTACAGCGTTTCCCCTTGTAAAAGAAAAAGTTAGGATGAAATTTAATCTGTCCTGCATAACGACTGGGCTGGTATAAATATAGAACACTAGGTTTCTAGGTTCGGTATACGCAAACATATTACGTACAGCTCCGTTCACCAGCTTCATTCTGACCGTCAGATATATTTCCATGATGTAGATTTGGATATCTTAAAACATGAATTTGAAGTTTTGCGTACTCGCGCTCAGTGTTATTTTCCGAACGTGCGCTTCGGCACATCCATAAATGAATAAATTCCTCGTTTCTGGTTCTCATATCGTCAGAACCGGCGATGTAACCGTAGTTATTGAGGAATACTTTATAGCTTAGAAATCGGAAATACTTAAAATACTGTGAATGTAAAACAATATTCGAAAATAACCATTAGCACTATTAATAAAAAAGACTGGCAAATTTTTTTTACCCTCTACACGAGCCTGATTATTGAAGTGAAAACTGGCACTGTATACCACAGAAAATTTTACTTCGCTGGTCCTGCATATCGTGAAGCAGGTAAAGGTCTCCGCAGTGCAGTTTATATGATTTTTCAACTTTTTGCCCTACAATTCTATAGTCAGGGGTGATACTGAAGGAATGTTCGTTCCACTCTATTTCCCAAATTTGACATGGTCGCTTCGAAGATATTTGGGAAGTTTGTCAGCTGATTGTGAGTTAAGTGTACGCTGCTCTTAACGTACTGTTGTACATACAAGTCTTGATGACTTGATTTTGACGAATATGACCAATACATACACGATTCTTGCGATTTCACACGGACATCCGTTGCTACGGGTGAGAATATAGGCACAGACACACATATAATGTATTTTGAATACGTACTCGACGCCTTCTTCCTGAGCCCAGTGATGGGAAACGAGCCGACGAGCATAAGCGTGATTACAGCGTGAGGTTGCTTGTGGGTTATATATGTATAGATGTAATTGTGAATCACAATGAAATTCGTCTGGACCACAGAATGACAGAGCTAGGCACCGCGTACCGTGACGTTATCCAAATTACAAATACACGAGTATGTTTGCCAGTGTGCAGCTGCGGAAGGAATAAGATATATATATATATAAAATAAAAAACAAACAAGACAAAAAAAAAAAAAGACGACGATGTACATTGAGATCCGTACAGACTGGAGTACCGTGAGAGATAGTCGGGCGCCTCTCTCTTCGTCCCTCTCTCTCTCGTTCCAGGTATCTCTTGACTTACGAGATAAACGAAGCGCGAGGTTTCACTGTGCGTGCTGCGAACTCTCATCACAATTACCTGATGCCATGGCAAATTCACTGTTGAAACTTCCGCGGCGATGATATTCGTATTGGCGATTGTAGTTAGATTACAGCGTGCCATCGCACGTATCGTCGATTCCCGAACGAAGAGCCCAGTCGATACCGAAGGACACATATGTTCGACCAGGCGTCTATAGGCCCGACGAAGCGATGGCTCGATGCGTTGCTGAGCGAGCTACGGTTATATACCTAGTAGTCGAGTTGTTCCGACCAACAGCAGATATCATTCACACATAGGAACACGCGGACCGCGACGAGCTCTCATCTCGCGTCTCCGTCAGCAGCACCGGGTCCGAATGATAATCGGTGAGAGACAGAGCTAGGCCACTTGTTGCGCGCGTCCGTCCTCCATCCTCCAACGCGGTTGGCTAAATGGTCTTGGTTGTGGTCGTGAGTAACCATCCGCCAGCAGGAGAGGCCGTGTATAACCGAGTCCATGAGCGAGTTGAGCGGGAATAACGTCAGTGCCCAGTGGGGCAGTTCAGCGTGAGCTGTCGTCGAAAGAACTCGAAAGGACAGAACGGCTCCGCTCCGATCGCGGTACCACCTCGAATAATACCAGACATCAGACATCAGACGTCAGACGTCAGACTGTCAAGTTCACCAGCATCACGTGCGTACCCCGGCGCAGATTGGCCAGTGAAATAATTCCAAGCGAGGAGCAGCTGATCGACTCTTTGTTGCCATTTAAGACCGTGGGTGTCTGCGTAGAAGTGGGACTCGGAAACTTTCATGGCAGCGGTGATTCGCGTCCTCGTATCAGCGCACTCGACACTGTACCATGTGGTGTAGTGGTCTAGAGCCGTAAAGAGTGCGTCGACGTCCTGACGACGAGGAGGCGATTGCAAAACTTTCCAGTTTCGCAGGGGCGAACGATACAATATATAATATAACGTGTACACCGAGGCTGGGAACTGACACGTTCTTACGGCGAATGCGCGACGCAAAGTGAAACCTTGATGAGTACAATTGAGTGACGGATAATCGGTCATTATGTCGTCCGTATTTTCTAAATTGATCGACAAGACTTCGGAACGATATGGCATACGACAGGAGAGGCTGACCCAAGGGGTCGTGGGCCTCGTGACGACCCTTTATCTCCTGAAACTCGGATATCCTTACTTGAACCAGGTAGCGGCGCAGGCGAAAAAGAAGGCGACCAGCCTCTGCAGGGATATTTCGGACCATCGACACACCGCCAGTAATAATAACAATAACAACGTAAAGGATGACGGTAAGGCGAGAAACAATGGTGCAGCATCGGCCGGTGACGAGGCGAGCTCGTCATTACCTGCGGGTAACAAAGGCATTGGAACTGGTTTGGACCGTGAATTTTTGGCACGGTTATTGACACTGCTGAAAATTATGATACCGGGCTGGCGGACCAAGGAGGCAGCATTGCTGACGAGCGTTACGCTGGCTCTTTTGGCCAGGACGTTTCTTTCGGTTTACGTCGCTACCCTGGAAGGAAGCATAGTAAAACGCATCGTACTTCGGGACGGTTGGGGTTTCTTTTCGATGCTGATACGGTGGTTCGGCATTGCTCTACCTGCGACCTTCGTCAACTCGGCCATCCGCTACTTCGAGGGGCGTCTGGCCCTGAGTTTCAGGTAAACAGCTTAAATGGAGGTTTATTTTCTAACGATAAAAAGTGGTCGGACAACGATAATATCGGAATGCTCTTTGAACTTTGGAACTTGATCGCGGACGCGAGGATAATGAGATCGTTTTCACATTCGCTCGTGATAAAGCGAGCACAAAGCGGACTAGCTATCGCCCTATCTCCGTAACTATGACTGATCATCGTTTATCGTACTAGCTAATATCGAACGCCGTTTATCAACCGTACCGTAACGGTTGTAATTTCTGCGAAGCTAGCGTGGGCGGTTCGCGCGTAGTCTATACGCTAGTCTCTCTAATCTCCGACCAACCTTACACGTTCCTTCTTCTACAGGGGACGGCTAGTCAAACATGCGTACAATATGTACCTCAGTCAGCAGACCTACTACAGAGTCTCGGCCCTGGACTCGCGGCTTGGCGGAGCCGAGCAACGGCTGACCGACGACTTGTCCGAGTTGGCCACCTCCGTAGCTCACCTCTATACTAGTCTTACGAAACCTTTGCTCGACTGTGCACTTGTGGGCATCGCATTGGCCTCCTTCTCGGCTCGTATGGGTTCCAGAACAGTTCCAGGTACTCGGTTTCTTTCCTCCTCCCTTTCCTTTTCCGCTTCCGGCGCATTCGTTTCAGGTACTGACACGGACTTTCCTTATCCACAGGTCCGCTGTTGGCAACGGCAGTGATAGGCCTGACTGGTCAGGTTCTGCGGCTGGCATCGCCAAAGTTTGGTCAATTGGTCGCCGAGGAGGCGTCGCGACGCGGGCGTCTGCGACAGGCACACGCGAGGGTCAGCGCTCACGCCGAAGAGATCGCTTTCTACGGTGGCCAGGATGCCGAACTTCGGCATCTCAACTCCGCCTACGACTCTCTGGTCGTTCATGTTAGACGAGTGCTTAAGTTGAAACTGTGGTACGTTATGCTGGAGCAGTTCCTCATGAAGTACGTCTGGTCGGGAACGGGGCTCTTTGTCATCGCCCTGCCAGTCTTATTCCCCGTGACATCCACCTCACGGGCATCCAATGACGACAGTGAGTTACATTTTTTCATTTCAATCGCCTCGGACATTCGATGTCAAGAGTTTTCTTCGTTAACAGATTTTCTTCATCGCGACAAGTTGCTTAGTTCCGGTTCCATACGTGCGGTTACGCTCATAAAAGTCACGCGTTCCACAAGTCGTTTGTTATACAGATATTGCCGCAGCTTACTAGCGTCAGCGTTTTTCTCTTAACGCGCGGGTCGTAAAGAACCACCGTATTATTCGCAGTCTTACGTCACGAACTTAATTGACATCTTCGTTAGTTCTTGACATGGCGATGTAACGTACCGACGTACAAGCGGTATCAAAAATTAATTGAACGTAGTTTCGCACACGTGTGTACGGAAACCGGAGCAGTAATTAAAATAAGACCGTGAACGAGCAAGTCAAAATGTAATCTAGCGAAGCAGGCAACACTGAGGACCGTATGTGTAATTTATTCTGTCGTTGAAAGCGACAAATCTTTTACCTGACATTTCGCTGATGTAAAGATAACTGCGCGTCCCGGTCTCGTCCATTTTCCGACCAACATAGTAAGGAAGTGAAACGACAAACGTAAACCACCATTCACGTATGACGCAAATTAAGAATAAAAGCCGCTCCTGATTTATTCTGAGTTAATTTTTTACACCGCTCGTGACGAACGCGTTTCACAATTAAACGTTGAAAGGCACAAGTAACAGTTGAGAAATACTTCGCAGCTGGCGTGAGTGAGAGGACGCAGTACCTGACTACCTCAAAGTATCTTCTAAGCTCGGGTGCCGATGCTGTAGAGAGGCTCATGTCGTCCTATAAGGTTGTATTGCACACCTCGATCCACTCTAAAATTCCCACGATTAAACATGGTCGGTCGATTGGAACAAGTTATTAAATTTCAGGAAGCCGTGGCCCTGGCTGGTTACACGGCTCGAGTTGGCGAGATGTTGGACGTCTTCAAGGACACGGCACTTTGTAAATATCAAAAGGGAATAGTCGTCGGACAGCACAGGCCGATTACCGGAAACGACGGTATAGAAGTAACGCGACCAAGCGAAAACATTCTGCACTTTGAGGACGGAGTACCGCAAATAAGAGGTGAGCCTGGCTGGAGAACGAAAATTGTGAGAGCATGATTGGTCGTTGCGCCGTTGGCAACACAATCGTTGCAACCTTTCGTGGTCGTAATTGTTGTACAATCAGATAATTAACGCAAAGAACAACGCCACGGTATTTCCATGTAACCACGTCTCTTATTGCGGCAAACCTGATGCTTAACGACATCCTCGACTTGGTTCATAGGTATTGTTCGCGAAAGCACAGACGGAAGTATCGGACTGACGAATGTCCCCATCGTCACGCCCAACTGCGAAGTCATTGTGCCAAGTCTGACATTGCGGGTGAGTTCCACGTGACGTGAAACGTATATACGACCCGTACACCAACTTACAAATTGTATCCCTAATAATAGAGCCAGCATCTTCGAGTCGGCCTGGCATTGGCCGCCAAGAAACTCGTCGAGCCTCAGATTAGCCTGGCTGCTGACTCGAGACTGACAATTATTCAAATATAAAAGTCAAGATCAGAGGCAAGCAATACATGATCTGCACGTGTCAACCGTATCCATGTTTTAATAGTTTGATTCTTTTCCCCTCTTCACTTCCCCGTTGTCTTTTATTTTGCATATTTTTCACCTACGCAGATTCAGCCAGGCGATCACCTACTGATAACAGGACCAAACGGGTGCGGCAAGAGTTCGCTGTTCAGGATCGTTTCCGGTCTTTGGCCCGTTTACGGTGGGGAATTGACCCGCCCCAAGGAGACCGGAGAGTTCACTTATGCTGGTGTGAGACCGACGCTTTTCTACATCCCTCAGCGGCCGTACATGACCGTCGGGACCCTGAGGGACCAGATAATATACCCCTCCGATTCAACGAAGGGCAAATACACCGACGAAGAGCTTCTCCACCTCCTGGATCTCGTCGATCTGCGAAGTCTCGCCGAGCGAGAGGCCGAAGGGCTCAGTTCTCGGAACGATTGGGACTCGACGCTCTCCGGCGGAGAGAAACAGCGGCTGGCAATGGCTAGATTGTTCTTCCACGCACCGAGGTACGCCCTCCTGGACGAATGCACTAGCGCCGTTAGTCTCGAGGCTGAGGGGACCATCTACGAGGCGGCAAAACGTATGGGGATCACCTTGCTGACGGTCACTCACCGAGTCGCCTCCCTGTCCAAATTCCACAAGCTTATACTCCGCTTCGACGGCGAGGGTGGCTGGGATCTTGGACCTTTGAACCAGAGCGACGTTCAGGTCAAGGTAGCGAATCACGACCAAGACATGGACAAGGAAGAACCTCACCACCATCACAGACTGCAGGTTATTCACAAGAATTAATTTAATCGCGATTTGATTGGTGATGAAAAAAAAAGAGAGGATAGAAATCGATTTGTTGCTAATAGATGCTAAGGGGAAGTTGACCTAAAACTCATTCAGTTTCGTTGAAACTTGTCAAACTGCTTTTACTCTGTACTATTGATAGTGAGAATGCTTGTCGGATTATGCGACACCAATCATTCCTTAAACAAGTAACATAGCTCCCGGTGCCGCGGTGTTTGTAATTATGACGAAAACCACACTCGAAATATTAGACTCAAGCGGGAAAAGGAAGAGGTATTTTTAATGGACAGATAAGCAAGTTACTACGATTACCAGTGATTTATAGTATAACAAAAGTTGAATATTATCCAGAAATGTGCCATTTTTAGTTTTTGTTGTTAAACAGAAAGACGCGTAAATCTATTAATTTAAAATGAGTTAAAGTGAACAGAATATAAAATGCGATTTAGTGGGAATTAGTAAATTTTACGTACATATTTACATGCCATTTCCAACATTGCCATGGCTACACAAAAATTTATTATTATGTATTCTATGTTATATTCTATTCTTTTTTCGCGGAATCAGGATGAACAATTAGGAACAATGATCATTTGCGGACGTATTGAGCCCTACTTTTCGTTGACGCGATGATATTCGGGAGACACTTTCCATATTCAACTTTCGTCGGTGTTTTATCCGGAATTATGCAGGCAAACAGTTTTTTCTATCCTTGCATATGCAAAGCTAGCGGCAGTTTAAACTTTTTTCGGCGTGCTAGATGTTTAGAGGCAGTTGCACATAATACGCTTACACTAGCCCTCATTATTTCCCAGCCACATATCGGCATGACCCCTTGGGCGAAATTATACCAAAAATTAGATTCAATTCGTCGAAAAAATATCAGTTCTGTTTTGGAATGCTTGAGTAATTTTAGAGTATCTTTAGATACTATCAGTACCTTGTTGTCTTTTCGCGCACTAATATATGTGATAAAAATACGTTTGTGACAAAATGATACCACGTCACGTTTATAACCAAATTGTATACTCACCTGTTTCTTTTGTAGGAACTACGTGACATGCTTGCCAAGGACCCAGTGGGCATCAGCTAGAACTGCATTTGGTTCAAAACAGATACTTACACAGAAAACAAAACAACTAGCAGCTGTACGAAGAAACGACTAATTTTCTTTTAACCGGAATACAGTGAGAATGCGCCGTGAACACTGAAAAACGAAACCGAACCGTGCGAACGGTCGAAACCAGTCAAACGAGAGCTACATTGCTCTTGTGCCCCAAATCAGTGCTTTTGTTTCATTGGGTTGTTTTTGTTTCTTTCGTCAGATCCATTTTCTTTTTCTGATAAAAAGTAGAAAAAGATATTTGTGTTGAACATGGTTGGAATAAGCAAAAGTGTGACTCACTGTGACGTGGTGATGAGTATTATAAGATTATATTCGTCATTATTCTTCCACATTGCGGAGTACATATTTTTTTTTCCCTTACAAGTGATGGATATGACTGCATACCGGTTTCAAAAAAACCGGAAAATACCTACTGTCGAGTTTTCATCACTAAGCAACCCGTAGCGATCGAACTTGGGCTTCAATGAATTGAATGAATCAGGGTATGATTTTCCTCTATTTTCGATTAATTGTAAGTAGATAATTTTGCACTATATAATATTCTCATACGTGATGAATGATTTAGAAACTCGGCGCGACTTCTATTATTCGATGCTAGTAGCTGCGAAGTTTACACTAAAAAGTAATTCGCGCGTCCAGGTTTTAATGTTACCATACTTTGGATCGCGGTTAATCCGCGTGTTATACTTATTCAAGGTGTGTAAAAAGCGGCAAGGAAGACGTTAATAATCACTGTTCAGCTTTACATATATACTACGATAAGTGTAATTTTAATATCCAAATATATTAATCGTGACAGAGAAGGGGGGAGGGGGGCGAGCTCCGCCGTACAACCAGGTATGACTTCTTGTCTTTCGTGCTGACAAGCATAAATTGCAGATTGTAGGATCAAGACAACGGTGTGGATCATACAGCATCAAACCACGCATACGGAATGCATACATGCTTGTGACCAATTTGCATTACAGAGATAGCCAGTGCCTCGTGGCATCTGTGAGTGTAATTAGGAATAATTTTATACCCGAGCGACGAGTATAAGATAGCAACGCATAAAGTCCTTGTTATATACCTGAATGTGGTGGGGTAAAAAAAAAATTGAGGATTGTAAATATACGTAAATTTGATCATCGGAATGATACCACTGTAATTACTTTATAAACTTTTTCTTCTACTAATTTATGATTAAATCTTCTCGCGTGTGAACTACAAACATGTGATATACCTAGTTTTGTACAATAATCACAAACTTCAACAAATATATTTAGTTTATAAATTAAATAAAACTATTTTTAAATATAGTTTGTACACACTGCTTTATTTACGAGACACATTTTCAATATGAGGAATAAAGATGAATCCATATTGCTATTTATATACGCGATCACAATTGTCAACATTATTTCCTCAACTTTCTTAATAAATTCAGCCAGCTGGGAGGAATATTTTAATTCGAGTTGGAGTTCAAAAATGACTAGTTACAAATCGAATGATTAGTATTTGTACTTGATCTCGAACGGTTTGACAACCTCTGCAGAAGCCGTGAATTACATTCGATAATGAGGTATTGAGAAACTGCTACACCCATGCTTACGTTATTATTGAGAATCTATGCTTATTCGATAAAAACTAGGAAGGAGCGATGGTTAAGTAAGTAAGATATAAACTTGCTCAAATAACTTATCCCTTGATAGCAAAGTAGACCATAGACAGAACTTAACGTGAAAGTATTTTGGCGTATAATTAAACATTGTCTACAGTGGAAGTAGCTTTCCATCTTCCAATGAAAATCTTGAATTTAGGGTTCAGCGTATAATGTTGTTTGTAAATTTTTGTGCGATATCAGTCTCCATGAAACTTCAATAATTTGATAACATTATATCTTAACCTGACTTGAGCACGGAGAAAAGTGCATCGCGTCAATGACTTTTAGAACTTGTCGGTATAATTGGGATGCAAGAAATATTCAGTAGATTACGGTAATAATTATTAATTATATTTAGTCACGCCATGTAGTAGTAATGCAGAATTTACTACACCCCTTTGATTTTCGGTTCACGAATCAAAATACACTGACCAACCGTTAAAGATTCGAGATTGCTTTCGAGGTATTTTTACAGGTCGAAGAGATAGATTCAATTTATATCGAAATAGAATGTTTATTAAATTATCAGCGTAATGAAGATGTAGTCACACCGGTGAAAGGCAGTTAAGTCAATTCAGTATGCGTAAGTGTGAGTATGTGTAAGATTGTCCGTAAATATTTCAATTAGGTACACTGACTCATAGCAACGATTTACTCAATCCTGACTGCTATCCAATATCCATTACAGCCACATAACCGCACAGGCATGATGGTAATATAATTACAGTCTTCTCATCACTGCGGTCGAGTCAATAAACAACAAGGAACGAAGTTAATGTATTGACTTGATGGGTTTTAACAAAATATCATAATTGCGGCCAATCACGGATTCACCACATTCAAAAATATGCAACGGCACGCTAACGCGGCTATAACGATGTGAACCATGCATCCATCAAATTTCAAAGTATGCGCATCTCGACTATCGATCACGTGGCAAGATCGTGCCGTGGTCGACATTCTCACATAGGTACATAGGTACGTGATTCATACCATTTGCCGGTTGGGACATAATGAAACTAAATTGCATGTACAACTTAGCGGCGCATGACGATGTATGTACATGCAGTATGCTGCGACGCATTCGCATCGAAAGAGTTGAAACGCATGTTCAATATACACTCGAAATGAAATAAGTTGACATCGAGAAAAAAGCGCGCCTCCAAACAGCGAACAGTCCCATTGATCATAAATGAATTGTTCCTGGATCAACGACGGTTATTATATTGCGTCTAATTTTGAAGTCCGACTTGAGTCGTACGAACGTTGACGGATCGCGGAGACATCTGACTGTTTCCCGGACGATAGTTTCCGGAACCAAGAAGCTCTACCAAACTTTCACCGCGCTGTCCAAAGTATCGCTGATAGTCCGGTGCTTTGCGAAGACCCGCATCAGGATCGAACTCAATCCGCCACACAGCCTCTTGGTGCCAAGGAGCAGGCGCAGGTCCAAGCACGAAGTTTCTCACCGTTGCGACTCCTTTCCTCCATAATTCGGTCACGTACGGGTTGCCCTCGGCCACTTTTGACGAGCCGATAAACACCTGAGTTCACCAATGGGATTAATCCTCGGCAAAACTTCACCAGGGTCAACAACAGCGGGGAAAATGAACTCTAAAGTAAGGCAGACTTGAACCGAGACCTCTTCCACTTTCGGGTAAATTCACGTCTCGGTACCGCAAAGCGTGGGAAAATGAGTAATGCTCACCGCGACGATCAAGATTCCCGCTTGGAGTTTCATCGCTGATGTACCGAAGCCCTCGGAGACGGTTGGCTGGGTGCTCGTCGAGTGTAAATCGAAGAGTGCGAAGAATGCGAGCGATCGGTCTTTATCGCTTTCATTCCGATCGGAAGAGGTCAGAATTTCGTAATTTGGTTCATTGTTGATCAATATTCAATTGGCGAACGTCGGGACGCGTGTCGTCAGTGTCGTAATCGGGCCGTTTGGGCACAGCCGCACTTGAGAAGGGTGAGGCATCGATTTCAGCCGACCACTGCAGTACCCCAACACTGTTTTCCAACCTTTCTCTTTCGCTGGTGGGCTAACATCGTCGGCATTACCGAAGACGGTATGTTTTAGTCGTTTGATATTCCTCGGACAACTCGGAGTGCTTTCGTAACAGCCGACACGGTGCTTTCTAGTTTCGTTGATACGTGCAGCCGATCGACGATATGGGCGTGAAATTGTTCCTGGTAAGACAATGATAATACCTCGACCGCGCTGTTGAACCGTAATTTCGCACCCGACGGAGGCCGCGAACTCCTCTCTTCCGGTCGTTCCACTCATGGAAGGCGAAGGTCCCTCGCCTTTCGTGCGAAGGTCTCTCTGGCCCAGCAATGGCCCCTCACCGCAGGCCTCGATTCTTAGAGTTCGCGATTAGATCGTTTTATTCGTTCAATTTGCCTATGCAGCGTAACATGAAAGGATGCTAATTGTTTACAGATGATGATGATGTTAGTCGGTGGATATTCGGTTCAGGGAGCTTCGGTTCTGGGTATTATTCACGACCTTCTGCAGGATAATGTCGCTGGAAGACCAGTTATCCACGAGGTAAGCCATTATCATGTTGCACCGATCAACTTTCTCATGAACTTTCAGAGGGGTGAAGGATCCACTTACTGTGTGTAAATTGAACCCTTTCCAACGTAACGACGTTTCTGTTCTCAGCGGAACGTTCAATGAATTGTTGGTCGTTGAAAATGACGAACGATCAAATATTGATGAGAAAATTCCGAAGAGTCTGCACGTTCGGAATACCCAAAGTGTGGCTTATCGTTATTTTAAACTCATGACGTAACGGGAATTACTGGGTTCATCGTACACTTGATACTGTTTCCGGGATCACAGATTATAATTATGTACTTCATAATTCATCTGGCGACGGCGAGTTGGTCAATAAAAATACTGCCCCATGCAGTGCCGGTGAAAAAAATATAAATCTAAACTCTCGGAATTAGTTATTCAAGACCTTATTATAACCGTCTCCGTGTCACGATTTCCGCCACTGATTGCATAACGCAGATACAGTGACACAAAAAACAAACAAGTTTTCCTTATATTATTTTAATTTTGTTCACGTTTTTACCTACTCTTAAACCGGTATAACCAGGATCGCGGAGTTACTTCTATATAATTACACCACGGTGATAATTAAAGGCTGTTTTTATCACTGGTTCTGAATGATGTATAGCGTAAAAAAAAAAAATAATAATAACCCGAGTTGTGCGCTTTGTAATTGTGCCAATAAAATTGTAAGACAAAAAGTTAACAGGTAATAAAAGTAATTTTCCCCCTGCTGCCCCAAGGCCATGGATCAACCTCAAAGCTATATTCACAGGAGAGAATTTCTCTTTACTTATGCGCCCGCAGCAGGTTACGCATTGATTAGAATAAACATTACAATATATGCCTCGTGTAATAATCCTCGTAATTATTCACGCAGAAAAGCGATTGGGACTTTGACCCGGACGTTGGAAAATTGAGGAGAGTCCAATTCGAGGCTATCAATGGACCGCAAGGCCGTGACCTGATCGACAGGCTGGGATACGGGATCGGTGCCCATGGAGTAACACCAAAAACCACCGTCGTTAAACAGCCCGCGGTGATTCTAGCCAATTGGGATGCGTCCACGCCTGGGAGTTACTAGACACGGCGCTGATTTCGGCGCTTGTTGCTAAATCCCGAGAGATGGACACTTTACGAAAGCTCTAGTAGTTGGTACTTGAGAGAAGCGCTAGCCAATTGTCAACAAGATGTAGGTTTACATACAATATATCTCAAGTTTCGATTTTAACTCACGTGTACCGGATGATGAACAATTTAAGCGTGGAACTGATGTGATATTTTTTTTTTTTTTTTTATAATTCTGTCTTTTTGGTGTTATAAAAACTGGATATTATTCAAGGTCAATGAATTTTATATTTGATCAGTCGTGCATTGGATAAAAAAAATCGCTATATTGGATCGTAATTGAAATGACGATAATTTGTTCTTTTTTCTTGGACGTAAAATTGTCAGGAAACACCCGTTTATTCGTGTGGGATAGATTGCATGGAAATAAAAAAAATTTTAGTTAATAAATAGAAACATTTTGGATTTATAATAAATTGGTATGCAACGATTACATTTTTACCATATAAGTTTTGTATAAAATATGTATATCATTTACAGAGAATAAATTGATTTTAAAATAACGTGTGTAGTTACATAATTGTTTTAAATTGGTCTTAGTGTAATTCATTACAGAACGGATCGTCGTTTAATTGCACGAAAATGGAGAAAACTAGTCTGTGGTGGATATCGGGTTTCGTGAAAGTTATAAATTTATGAAAATCACGATGAACCATAATGTCTTAGTGGAAAAAAAAAATATTTAATGAAAAAGCAAGCGATCGCTAAATTCTTGCGGACTTGAGGTTATTCTCCTTACCACGTTTCATCTTTTTGCTGTCGTAGGTACACGCATAAAATTAGCTAGCGAAACGTCCCAATTGGTATTCGTCCCAGTTGCGACAAAAATTACTTTTAGCGTAACAGCCGTCATTCTGGATTGCAAGTAAAGAGTGCTCGAAACGTGTAGATCTAACACTCAATCGTTCACTGTGAATCACCTATTATAATTGCGAATTCGCATCGTACAATGGCTCGATCATCATACGTCGCATATACGTTCACGCTTTTTCTCAATTTCAAAGTGCCATTTATCAGGGTAGTTTATTCACGGTTATAATAGTTGAAACACCTTTTTTTCTACATCTGCAAAGTCTGCACTTATTGTCAACCGTGGAATAAAAGCGCCAAAATGAAGAGTAAACTTGAACTTGTAATGGTATAATGCCTCTAGTCGCGCAAAACTAGAAAAGAGAAAAGAAAAAACATCGGAATTAGCGCGACGAAGATTTTAGTACCAAAAAATGATCTCACGTTCCACGACTGGCTTCATGAATAACCAACGAATAAAAAAATTACTGGCATGGGCCTGGAGCGTAGTCTGAAGGCTAAGACTATATCGAATGCGGAAGTGTTGCTGCGAAACTGTCAATTAGCCATAATTCCTAGGGCTTACTATTAGCACGTGGATTGTGATTAGGAAAAATGAAAAAAGGCTCGATTAATCGCGCCGTCCACACAACTGGTAGTCATGTGCGGCGATCGTTTGCAGATCGTGATCGGATGGTTTTGGAATGAAAAGCAAATCCAAGAGTTGCTTAATTATGCGACACATGATAGCTCCGGAATTTGGGCCCAGCAGGGAAACGTGCAATTTGACATGAAACCAGCTTATACGTAGTTAGGTTAGAAGCTACTCTCACCATCCCCACCGACATCCTTTCGAACCCTACCAAACCGGCCATCCACGGTTAAAGGAACTTTCACTCTTTACCAGTAAGAGCGTCGTTCAGCCTGTCCTACGGCATTTCTCACAATTGTCTGTTAGTTCTCGATAAGCTAAGCTTGAGCGAAGTTTTCGTCTATAACGTTAATATAATTTCGTTGCAGCAGAACCACGCTGGGTGTACGAAATGACGAGATTTCTATCCGTAAGTGCTGCGTCAATGTGACATTCGATACAGTCGTTAAATAAAAAATTGTGCCTAGATTCCGTTGAATTTAATCGTAAGTAAGTAATACCGATCATGTCTCCTCCGCAGTGGATCGTGCTGCTCTTTGCGCTGATTGCCGTCTGTGGAATTGGTGAAATTTTAGCTACTATACCGCAGCCGAAGGCACCAAATTTCCAATACTTCGAAAGGTGAGTACCCCCTCCACATAACGCTTTCATTTTCTTGGTTGATTTCATACGCAGCGCAAATTATTATCAGAGTTTAGCCTTGTAAAAATTCCGAAAGTCAAATATCACTTTGTTTTAATTATCAGGCCGAAGTACCGTTATCCGTACTACGACGAGAACGGCCGAGGGAGACTTCTGTATGGGTACGGCGGACCAGAACTTTACCAATACAAAACTTACAGTGCTCTCGAAGGAATACACTAGCACAACTAACCACATGTAGCTGGAGAAGATCCACTAACTGACCAACCGAGCTGTCACGTCGGTAAAACAGTACCGATCTACAGATAGTATTTATTTTTTTTCACATCCCGACTCCAAATGATGGGAGGATTCTCAAAATTATCGTGTACCAAACAATCTAATGTATCATAGGTGTGAAATAAATTTGTTTTCATTAACTCTGGTGATAGATTTTTACTCGTTTCATGATCTCTGTTTTCACCTGCTAAAGGATGCAACAGTTTTATTTATTTGTTTGTTTTGTTTCCGTTAAATCGACATATTTAATTTGAGTTAAGGTTTTTATTGCAAAGACGAATGGCAAGTTCCGTGAAAAATTGGGTAAGCCGTAGCTTTGGAATTTTAAATGTGCTTGTTTCATTGTATGTATATAATCCATGCCCATACATGTACATAGATGGCCGCGCGTTACGTGAGCAATACGCACTGTATCGGGTTTCCATTCTTTGCTAGAGCGTGATGAATAAAGGATTGCATTTGACATTTGTGTCACGAACGTATTGGCGGAAGTATCGGTTAAAGAATCAACTTCCTGTTTATGGAACATCGAGTAATTGCGTTTTACTTGCGTAAACAGCGCTGCGTCGCCACAGTGACTTTTATTCTACCCTGCATTGACGCGTAGGTTCATTGCAAAGTGTGGGGGAAACATTTTTTTTCCGACGAAGCGACTGCGGTGAAAAATTTCACCTCGGTCAAGCCTTGCAACGCCAGCTTTATCGGATTTGAAATGTTAAAATAACTACGACGAACACTGGCCTTTCCCCTTTCATTGACTATTCGAAATTCGTAAATCACTCAAGGCTGTATCTGCAGTACAGCGAAAGCAAATCCGAAACCTATACGAGCTATCACTTGAATTTCATAAAAAACGGCTAAGTAGAACCACGCAACTATTTATCAAAACAGAATGAAAACAACTTTCACCTAAAGAAGATGGCACCGAAGAATATTACGATCAAATTCTATAGTAAATATACCAATTGCTATTTCTTTGGGCCAACATACCGTGCCTGTAACGAATAACACACTTTTCCCTCATATTACACCATCTGAAAATCCGTGGTTTCGGTGCTGCGTGTAAAATTGTCGCTGCATGGGTTTCGCACGATGCATCTCATCACCGAAGATAGAAGGCAAAGACCTTCAATGTCGTCGAATCGGAAGCGAGTATAACGTGCGATTACAGCTCACCAAATGAACCGGTGGGAGTAAAACAAAGTCTTCCACGTCCAATTCTATCCGTAAGAAACCGTCGCCACAAGTTGCACAAGCGTAAGCTGGGTGAAGAAGATCGAAGAAGCGTGAGAGGTTGCTGAAGCTGTTGAAGCAGAGTGCTCAAGAACCACGTTACCTTGCCTTTGACTTTCTCTTAAACTCACTTTCTTTTTGTACACCGATCCTATCGCGCCAACTGTGGAACCTGTAGATTACTGTCATAACGCAGCACCCGTCACATCTTCCGAGATCTTCGTAGTGTTTGGCATCATGCTGTCGTCAATAATTTCCGTACGTAAGTTGGCGTTATATTTAGATCGTAAGCTTTTTAAGACGGTGTTACAACTTGAAATTGGTATCCTCGGTGAGCTGTAGCTTCTTACTATGAGTTTGTACAGGGCAACTTTATTCCAGAAATTGATCGGCGCTTTCAAGTGTAATCGATATCAGATAAAAATTGTTATTTGTGAAATGTCAACTCTCGCAGTCAGGTATGTGCAGAGTAAATGCGACGCTCCGGGAAGAATCGTACGAATATACAATGAGCACAGAAAGGAGTGTTAAAGATATGTAATTTCGTCCAGTTCATAATTTCTTTTTCACTTGTTAAAACGTTTAATTCGCAATGTAGAGCAGCAGCTGAATCTCATTTGCAATTGAAACAACCGATTTCACCGAGAGTTTTTACCAATAAAAGTTGTGCGATTTTTCGGTTTTTAAATTGATACCTGATCGGTTTAGAAAAAGACTTGAACAACTGAGCTGGTACATTCAAGCGTGTCCATATCCATGTGTGAAGTGAATCCATTGCACAGAATGAAAAATATAAGCTATATTTAAACTAAAGCTTCTGTCCACTTTCAAATATGGTCAACCATGAGAAACAGACTTGACGTGACGAAAGAAAAATTATAATCAAGTCCAACTGGATAAAACTACTATTACGGGCATGTGTGTCACCAGATAAAACCCGTGTGTAATAAAATAAATCCCACCCACGCACCTCGTGTACATATTCATGATTGATAGTATTAGACTTCGTGTTAGACGTACTATATGTGCATTTCATATCGTAGATCAGCTTGATTTGCGCAATCGGCGCACTGGCAACCCCCGTCGCCTCCAGACCTCCGAAGGCGTTGCAGCAGCACGAGAATCCGCAGAATGGAAACTTGTTACTCGACAGCAACGCGATACCCTCAACGATTAGCGAAAACTTGATGAGTTTCTTTTCAACATTAACACCCGGCATATTGAGAAGCATATTAAATAGCGGACGGTGGGCCGAGGAGATGCCGTACGAATTCCAGGCAGACCCTGATGTCGAAACCAAAACTCAGGGCTACCAAGGATTGTACAACGAATTCCTCGAATCGAGGAAGAGACGGCTATAATTGCAGAGTTATTAATGCACACGGAGTGTGAGGAGGACTTGTTTGATTTTGAAATATAGCTGTAAGACATTTCTTGCATACTGATCGGCTGACTTCAGTTCGGTTGCAAGAAAAAATAACATTACGAATCGAGAAAATCCCACCCGAGTTAATTGATAGGGCTATAATAATACTGACTCGTATCGGTGAACTAGTTCTGAATGTTAAATCGAACTATAACAAAAATATTTTTCGAACAACGCTAGTTTTGTAACTATCGATATTATTTGCGATGGTATCAAAGTCAATGAAGCTACCTCGTGTACAACGTCTACGAGTTGAATATAATTATATCGGCGGTATTGAAGTATTAAAAATTAGCATGAAATGGAATTACAATTTTCAAATTCTACATCAATAATGGCACGAGCGATAAAGTCCAAGTCGCAGTTTACGAGAATTGCTAAAGTGGAGTGACTAAAGCCGTCAATCCGGAACGTACACTTACGTAAAAAGTGGTTAGAAAATTCTATGAGACCAGTTAAAATATATATTTGATTCGCATATTCGTAATCGAGGCTCAGCAGTGTTGCGTAAATATTATTATAACGCTGTAACGATTGGAACTTGTAGACCGAGTTTGAATAAGAGATGATCGAGTTGATGAATTAGACCCAAGACGCAATTATAGCCAAAATGCGTAATGAGTTATTTTTTTACATTTTACCGCCATTAAATATCAAACGGTTCATTTCCAAAGGAATGCAAACTTTGCATGTTGATATTTCACAATTAGTAATGACAAGTATCAAAGAGTTATAAATAGTATAAAAATATAAATATATACAGAATTATGAAAAGCATGAGTAATAAGTCGTAGTATAATTTATATTAATTTATACTAAACCCAGAAAAACAAATAGCTGGGAGAAACGAATAGTAAACCTTTACCTACAATAAATTTCAGCGTTCCGACACTGGTTAAATATTAAAATGGCAGAACCGGTTTAAACTGATTCTATATTTTTTTTTCTTCAATCGCCTTTGCGCAAAATAACTTGCTCAAAGATGTCCGGGGGCCACGTAGGAACAAATGACCCGTAACTAAAACAGCAAGTATGAGACATAATTGTACGAAGCTCGTCGGCATGCACGCAAACCTGTAATACAAGAATAAAATTAAGCTAAACTAGCAATACAGCAGTCCGCCATGTATCGTAATAGGGTAATAATGCTCAGCGGAAGAACATTGTGAATTCCGTTGCATGAATTATTTAAAAGCATCACGTTGCACGTGCAGTGGACGATCAATAAACGTCAGAAACAGGCTGTGCAATATTACGCAATGGTGTGCAGAGTAAATATCTACACTGCGTACAAAGCGCACCGGCGATATAAAAGTAAATGCATACGACAAACGAAACATCAACTCGTTAACATTAACTCGACGACGAACTTGTGAAATAAAATTGATTTACCCAGTTAAGAGTTTTGCTATTCGTACGTTTTATTTCCTTTTCTATCAACGGTACCTACGGGTTCCCATAAAAATTATATCGCGCAAGAATGCTGTCAGGTGAAGTAACAGTGTAGCCACTTTCCTCATTAACGTAAATATTACAGTCGCTACTAATCGATTTCCGAACACTTAACAAAATCCCGATATCCAGACAATTTCCTCGTGTAGGCTAATGTTTTTTTTCCGTCAGTTGATACGTGGTTTTGAAAAGATACCCTGCAGTAGATCTTTCGCCTTCTCGATACACGTTAAACCAACATTGATGATATGTTACGGGAAATTTGAGTAAGCCGACTGATAAATATCTGTCAAACCAACCAACAAGAGCCGGGCGACTGATCGAACCTTTCGATCGTAAAAAATTTTCCACAATTCTGGTTAAAAAATACATTCTAATCCGATGCGATGCGATGGTAAACAAATGTATCGGTAAGACGACGGGTCTACGTTTTCCAATGAAATATGAAGACGTACGTAACGTAACACCGTCTATGATACGGGAAAAATATGTGATATAATGGGCCGAGAATTGCGCAAGTATCGCACGTGAGGAAGTACGCGACATGTCCAGACGACTCGTTCGGCTTTACAAACATCACTCATCAGGGTTAGAGACCGAACAATGCAGCCGATCCAAGGCTGCGTTCGTTTTATATTTCATTAACGTCGACCAGCCGAAATAGACCGAACTCCGATTCGCGGATATACGGGGATTCGGCAAGGTTGGTCCTCATCTCGTCACGACGGAACAAACGAGGACGGACAAACGGGGGAACAGAGATTAAATACTCCCACGGAGCTGGCGAGCTCTCAGTATCTGCATACGCCGCTTCCTTTGCAGATTACTGCAGTTCTGACCCGACGACGACTTCCAACTCCAGGGCATTACAAGAGCCGCGACATGCGGATACCACGTAAATTGTTCTCGCCGAACTTGGCAGTATTGGTGCTGGTGTGGAGCGGTGGGATTGTTGCACTTCCGACCGAAGCAGGTAAGGTTTGAACCTCCCACGAAACCTCTTTACACGTACCGATGTCGTATTCATCCAACAGTGCCGGCCTTTCATGGAATAAAACTAAAAGCTTGACAGCTTACATGCAGGGGTGAAGTCAGACACTCTTTTTCAAACAGAAGATACTCAGATGATAAAACCGTGACGATTGGCTCGCGATCAGATACGATTGTAGTTGAGATACGGTATGTAGGGTTTTGTGATGTTACAATGCCAACGGTGTGTGGCGAATATGGTGCAGACATTTTCCCCAAGTTTTCCAGAAGAAAAGAATAGTCACATTTTCAACGATCATTCGATCCCGATTTGCTTGACGAATTCATTTTTTGTTATTGATATTAGTGACCACCAGGTAGGTGAATAACGGAGAAAAGATCCGCCGAGTATTGAATATTATAATTACTTATTTTTTCAAAAGCAAATGTTTCGTCGTGCATTTCGTTAATTTTGTTTACAGCCTGAAGATGGTCGGCATCGCCCAGCCGAAACGTCGTTTACGATTGTAAATAATACATAATGACCGACACTTGACGAATCTTTTTTACACGAATTCACTTCTTTGTACAAATATTTTTTCAAGAACAAAAAAAAGAAAAGAAAAAAAAAAAAAAACAGTCAATACTTGTTATAATCGCAATTTGGCATTCAATTTTTTTGTTCGCTTTTCTGCTTACCAAGCCGGATTTCGAAATACTTTCAACGGTTACTTTCACAACGTGCAATTGCTGATATTTAAGAAATTGATATCTGTAATTTGGCGTGGTATGCGAAGGGAAAAAATAAAGCAGATTTTATTCAAAACTGCAGGAAGAGAGACAAATCGAGGGTTCTATTGAAAAAAAAAAAAAAAAAAAAACCCCATGTCCATTATATATTTTACTATAAATGTAGCAGATTTTACTCTGCACGCAGTGATTTTCGCCGTTTCTGAAGTAAACTCTGTATTTTACGAAGTATGTATATTTTATAAAAAAAAAACATGTAATGTCCATCTTTTTCTGCAGTTTTGAGTAAAATCTTCTCTTTTATTCTCTCCGTGTAGTCCACACCATACGACATGATAAATAAAAGAATGCATGCCAATTTCTTCACGTAATTTTCCGATATTATCAATTCCGCTGGCAACCGGCCTACATCCTGGTAGAAATGGAAAACGTGTAAACTATTTTTATAGTTCCAAAATAGCTAGACGCCACTGATCACACCAAGCAGCAAATGTTAGAGGCGTTGATCACTGGTAAAAAAAAAAAAAAATTTGTTACACCGATCAGAGCACAGCAGTCGTCGACTTTCTTGCTCGTTTCGTATATTATACATTGTATTTGAGATTGTATCACGGTGACAAGCATCGAATAAAAAAGATTGCGCAGCGTGTGTCGTGAAAAGAAGCAAACAAGCAGAAAGGTTTATTGAAATCCGCAGGCGACCCGCATGAGCACCGCGTCAATCAGCTTTCTAGGTTTTACCTGCACACCGACAACGATCACGCTAACAATGTCAATGACAACTGCTCTTACGCCACGATTCATAATCCGCAAAAATTAGCATTTTAGAGTCCGTTCGACCGGCGTCGCGCGGCGTCCTCAACCTCGGATTATCATATTTGATTGTCTAACCGAAATAAAGTAGAAAATTTCAAAAGGTTTCTCGTAAGCAAACAACCACTTGTATTTACACATATATTTACACATCTTTTTCTCGTTTAAGGCGATAACGAAACAATTTCTTTAAATGCAACTTCGGTGGAAGCTCCTTGTCCCGGAATACCGAGAAGCTATTACGAGGAACTGGACTGCAAACCAGTGTTCAAGAAACCCGAGGACAAATGCCCCGTTCGTTATACGTGCGGTAAGCGGTCCAGAATCGGCTCATATTTGTGCCGAGATTTTTGTCAGATTTGGACTTTAATCATTCGTTGAATTTTCATTCCACAGATAATTTCGAGAAAAGCGATGCGGAGATGTGCTTCTTCCGCGGGAAAGCCGTGGCGCCTGGTGCCAGCATCGATACCGGAAACCCCTGCGATATTGGCTGCTCTTGTCATCTGGAGGAACCATCCTCTGAATACAATCTCACAAAGTTGGTAACACTTGTTGAACGACCGATTCTTTTCGTTAGCCAGCCTGACTTGCCGAGGATTGATCGACTAATCAAGGATCCTTCGATTCCAGAATGGCCGTCGTTAATTGCGCAATTGTCGATTGTCCGCTGGAGATGATGTCCAGTTACGACGAAGACGGAAATTTGAAGCCCTGCGTACCGAAAAAGAGTCACGACGAATGCTGCGCCAGCGAAACTGTCTGCTGTTGGTAACATTCCGTATTATCGTAGTCATTTCTAATCCAACTGCAAGATTTATGGTAATGAGTTGATCATAAAGGGGAAACAAATGGTGAAATTTTTCACTCTGATCAGGTGTAATTAGTTCAAGTCAGAGTGAAAACTGCTTTACTTTCATCTGTAATTTGATCAGAGTAGTTGGCGTTAACGTTTCATTTTGAGCAACGAAAAAGAGGATGATTAATTAGCGGTCGATATACATTGGCATTTATTTCATTCAAACGCAAATCGAAAATCTCAAATTCTGTATAATAACTGTGTTCAGTTGCGGACGCCGAAGACCAGGTTGATAACAGTACAGTAAAAATATCCGTGGCAGAAGGTAAAGAGATTGAGGTCGGAAATACGACCGCCCAAGTACCGAAAAAGTTGGCAATTTGTTTAACTGCCGATAACAAAACTTACGTCGAAGGTCAAGAATTTTATCTAGACGACCTGCCGTGTAAGGTCTGCATCTGTCAGCCCGGATACACAGGTTCGTTCAATCGTTTACAAATCGTTGAAAATTTTTTCGCAATTATAATTATCGACTACCCGTTTGACGTTTTCGCTAACAGCCGGCGAGTCTGGAGAACCGTGGTGCCGGGATGTTCGTTGTGGAACGGTCTTGGAGCATACGAGGGAAATTCGACAAGGATGTGTTCCTCTCTACTACGGCAACATCCGCTGCTGTCCCATCGGTTTCCACTGCCGTAAGATTATATTTCAATTTTTTATAGATATTGTGTGAACGGTATTGATCAACAGCGGACTAACGATTTTTTAATCATCACCGGTATAGCGAATGCAAACGACACCGTGACATCGGACGTACTTGTGAAAATCGCGCTGAATCCAGGTATATTGTTTTTTAAACCCAAACGCACGCTTGCGAAATTGAATCAATAACAAGGTTGATATTTTTTTTTTTTCTTCTCACAGACGAGACGTGCAAATTTGGAGAGTTGAACCTGAGGGTTGGTGACCGAGTCACGCCTAGGGAAACGGAAAAATGCATAGAATGCAAGTGCGAGGTTCCACCCTTCGTGACATGCCATCAGAAAACGTACGAAGAGTGCAGCTAGGCCGTAAATATTTAAAAATATCAATCAAGCTCCGACGCTGACGCTGATGAAAATATCTGATCTACGATTCATCGGTACGTGGAAAAGGAACGAATATTACGATTGGCGGATGGTGAAAGAAATATTTCAGCCTTGGTTATTTTGTCTGAAGTCTTTCGTAATTTCTGTTGTCGGTACAAAAAAAACAAAGAGTTTGAATAAGAATGATTTTCGATATGCATGTGTTTTGTGTGTATAGTGTAAATTCAGTTATAGTATTCAGTTGTATTTATTATGACGTACAAACGAGAAAGTTCGTTTTATTTGAGAATCTATAACAAATGTTTGTAATTCGTTATGCATTAGCCGAATGAGAAAATATGAGAAATTAAGTGAAGTAAAAAGAAATTGTTGTTGATTTACACCGATTGCTTTAATAGCGATACTTACATGCTATTTACAGGAATAAATTTACAGATTCATATTAGACATAGTATAACTACATGCTATAATTTCTTAATTTCACCACCGCTGTATACAACCAGACGTTGGGTATCTAGTAGTATTTTACACAACGCATTTGATGCACAGCACCAAATAATCGCGGGTATATTATAGAAATACTTATTGTATGTACATGATAGACAATCAGATATCAATATTTAGATAAATAGCGAAAATAAATACTACACATGAACGCCTATTTTTTAATTACAATAAAAATTATTCTCAGTATTAAATTTGACTTTCCGTTCATCACGGTCATATTTGTTTCTTCGATTTTGCAGAGTAAAAACTGACTGACAATGAGTAAAAAATTCACGAATACGTCTTCTTTTGTGAAATGAAATGTCGGAAGTTACAGGCGAACAAAGTTTCCTTTTCATGATCGTAACGTTATTCTGAAATTACTTGGTCGGGGTGAAAAGATTCACGAGATCGCTTCTCCGCTATTTTTCTTTTTACGGAATTCAATATTTTTCGGTGTTACACCCATGATCTAATGTGAGCAGTGAAATTTGGATTCGGTTTATTCTGAATTCATTACGAACATTTCGTTTAGCGGAAACGTTGCCCTGCAGAAAGTCTGGAATAATTACCACAAAATCGTACTACCTCCCACATGGAGATACATACATAACGCCTACGTAGTGGGGAGGGAATGTTTCCAATTAACTTGCATTATTTCGTACAAATTATTAAAATTCTTGGATGAGAAAAGTATGAAACTAATTAGTAGCTTTCCACAAAGTTAATCAATTTCATAAACTCGATAGATATCCAGGCGCGAACTTGTACGAACGTAAAAATCAATTTTTATCACTTTTGACTTTAGTACCGTACGAATGTACAAAGACAAAAAAGATGTAAATCAGATTTTTAATTTCTCCTTCCATGCATTTAGACACAGCAGCTCTTCAGGTGAAAAGTAATAAGATGCTGGGGCAACAAATTTGATCTTTTAATTGGAATAAATAATCCTTTACAACCACTCACGTTAATTAAACCACTTTAAAATAACAATGACCATGACATAAAGCGGTCAAAAACTTTCTCTCCCTGTGACTCACCAACGCTTGATGAGTGTATAAATACTTCTATTAGCATACAAATGGATATTAAAATGTCAAAACTACGCTAAGGTGCAAGACGCCAGATGTAGAAACTATTCTGCAGCCCGGAAAGCCACATTTACTAAAAAAACACATTGAACTCACTGCTTCTCAAGCATTGAGATCGCCAGGCGGCGTCCTTTGGCATTCCATAAAACGTGAGGATACCGACATCCGGATACCATTCTCGCGTCTCTTTGTTAAAAAAAAAAAAATAAATAAAATAAAATAAAAATATAAACCAAAGTAATCGTTACAGAAAAAACATCAAACGACAATCCACAAACTCAGCTTGTACAATATTCATTCATGTTGGCATTTGCGTGAAAAGTATAAAAAGTATGCAAACGGGGGAACGAAAAAAAAAAAAAAAAAAAAACTGGCGACACTAACATTTGAAAGTAGTCGTAAAGGGTGCGGTTATTTCCGTCGGTAAATTTGGAGAAGACATCGATCACGTTATAGTGATGAATGTACGAGTCGTCGGGACTGTATTGGCTGTGCAATTTGATCCAGTTGTTGAATGAGTAAAGCACGGATAACTTGCTAAGGTTACATCTTACGGAGTAATTAGCCAATGGCGGAATAGTGCAGAGCGTAACCTCAGTCAAATTAAATCTGTCCCTGCAAACATCTAGCAAGTTCTTCATGTCCCTCACCATTTTCTCCAAGCTGTGACCCTGCGTAATTTATATAATTTAGTCATGTATGCAAATAGCTGCAGGTTGCAGTAATGCGGGTAAACTTTATGCGAAATGTCAAGTTTTCAATTTTCATCAATTCTTTTGAAAGTCGTTCATAAATTATGCGATGCTTTGAAAAATGGATCGAATGTTTTACGCTATTCCCATGTTGCACTATGGTGTAAAGTTCATTGACATGATTCTGAAATACCTATTTCTTCTAGTTCACGCTATTAATTTTACAGATTCTGATAAAGAAGTCCGTTGGATATTCGAAACTACGAGTTGTGCATTCGACAGAAAATTTAGATCGTAGACTTTCAACTCAGTCTTAGAAACTTCCAAAAACCCGGCTACCAAACATATCACGTTTGCATTTTTCTCTTGTTGCAAAGATTTCCCTAAACATGCAATCACTGATAAGCCTTAATTTTTCCGTGAAAGCTGTTGGTGAAAAATTTTCTTTCAAAATGATATGAACAAGAAAGTTTGTATTAGGATTTTAAAGTCGGAAAGGAAAAGAGGCACGCATAAATATGCGAGCGGATTGAAGGAAAAAGTAAAAAAAAATCCGAGCCTATTCAACGTTTCTGAGATGGTTTACTACGATATAACGACTCTACTACCTACGAAATTCCTACCTCGTAATAAAATTTGATTTAAACATTTCCGGGAAGGATTACTACGAATTACTACCCTATCTACCGATTGTCGGTTTCCCATCGCACAGATATTTATTCAATATGGTAAGCCCTTCTGTAAACTGTTTTTGCAGGCGATCCAGTCTGGAATGTAATTAATTATTTCTCATCTAACACAATAAGAGGAGAAGATTTCTCGCATGTAATTTATGAACGGACTCTGGGATGAACAGAAAAAAGTACACGTGTGTTGCTACGAAAAATGAATAAATAAACAATGGCATACTCGAAATACGTCAACGGCACCGAGCAAAATCGTTATTTTGCCAGATAAGAACTGGGTTTTCTCCAGTCTTCGACGACAATCATCGATCGTTTGACCAGAAATGCATAATCCGCACTCAATTCCGGCTCTGGCTGTTAACAGATCGATGTAAAATAAAATGGTAATTCTAAACGGCATATCTTTCACTGTTATATCACTTCGTTATCTCGGTCTCGGACGATTACCTTCTGGCTTCCAAGGTTGTGCCCCAAAATTTTTTATCGCCAGTTGTAGAAAAAAATCATCACCGATTAACTGGTGCCCGTTAACCAACGGCTCTAACAGAACTTCCTACGAAAATGTGGAGGACACAACGTTAAAGGATGGTGAAAAAATTGTTTCATTATGTAACAAAAAAAAATTAAACGATCTTTGAGTGCAGTCCGGAAACAGATGTGATAGGATTAATATTTATTAGCAAAAGCTCTGAAAAGCTTAGAGTTTTTGAGACAGCTGAAATACAATGTAAGCAATGATAATAATCATATCAACAAGAGCAACACTCGAAAACTAATGGAATGTTTTGGAAAACTCACCTCTGTCCAAAGTAACGAAGCCGAATCCAAAGAGAATTGCAATTAAGAATTAGGTACGTTATTCAACCGGCGAATCAAGTCAATCAAACACCCATTCACAGTCATCATTCTTACTTGTTATTTATTGTTAATCACAGTTACACCAACAATTAATAACATCTCTATTATATGATATACCGACACGTGCTTTATATAGAAAATAAAGTACGTAATATTATATAAAACATTGCTAGCAGAACGAAATACATAAAATTTCTAGGTATAGATTTTACAAAAGAATAGAAATCCCGCAAGGTGCCAGTTTCTGGGATAACAAGAGCTTTCCGCAAATAAGCCTATAATTAAAATCGACTTCACCTGCAAATATTCTCACCAATGCAAATGTATATAAAATAGCTTGCACGGTGAAGTGAACTGATCTGCTTCAGTGCAAACAGAAAACGATGCGTAGAAATTCGAAAACTAAAAATAAAATCTGAGTTTCGTAATCATGGTGATCACGTATAGTTGTTGATAATCTTCCTCATTCATGACTACCCTGTATATTTCTTACAGTAATTCAAATTAATTTGATATGAGCTATCGAGCATTCAACAAGGCTAGACACTCTGTGTCGCGATGGTACAGTCTTCTCCAAATTTCAAAAATTACAGTTTCAATTTCGTTTTACGCAGCACTGCAAAATTCACCGTGAAAACTTCAAATTCGCAGAACATATTTAAAGCGGTGATACGGAAAGAAACACAAGGAATGGTTCAACGACGATAGAACGGACATTGTTATTATAAATTCGAATGAATCAATTAACACCAGACAAGACATAATTCATTGAAATTCGTTGTGTTACTTTGCTGTAACGAAGCACTTGCAATGATTTCCCAAAATGCGAAGTAGCCCCACGATTTCTCAAAGACTGTATGATTTGTCACTGAAGCGTGCCCAGCATCGTAACAGCTCATTAAACTAACTCGAATTAACAAGATGATGAAAATTCAAATATTACATTTCTGATCAAAGTTTTCGAATTTCTAAAAGTCCATTTCCCAAGATTTTTACCAAAATTTACTTATTCATCGCAATATAGCGCATCAAGCATCGTATATCAAATTGCTTCATGGCACAGCGCCATCCAAGTATTGAATTATCAAAAACAAATAAAAATACAAAATATAACAAAGTCAGTCCCATCATAGAATGTTCCTGAGGTACTTAAAATAGTGAAAGATAATCAACCGATTTTGTAGTAAAGATATCTAACTTAGTAATAAAACTAGTTACAAGGAAAATAAAAAACATAAAAAAGGTCGGAAGGAAAGATTATCCTAGTACATGAAAGAATACTGAGGATACATATTTCTCCACCAAGGATACCCGGGATAATTATACCACGGATAGAAGCGCGACCCTGGGACGTTGGTGTACCCGAATTGCTGCCCCGTCGACCACCAGTACCCACTCTGATTATCTAGCAGGTACGACGACTGATACTGACACGAATCCCAGCCCCGCCACCAATTATTAGCATTGTTAGTAGGCCCAGCTAAACCTGAACAAACAAAGGTGTTTCAAATAGGCGCGACTTCGTGTGTTGCAAATCTGATCGAATAATCCCGTGTTCAAAGTGAAAAACGCCGAAAGATATTTCCTCTATTCCCTTATCCTCCGCACTCTATACGGAAAGCATTTTTCAGAGTGAAAATGTGCGAGATTTCGAATTTCGCATTGTCAATTCAAATTCTGAGTAACAGGGACGAGAGGAATTTATCAGTCGACTTTTTTTGCTCGCTACTGCACTTACCGCCGTGTTGATTAGCGTAAAGCGTGTTAGACGATTGAACCTTCGATTGACTCGGTCGATTCCGGATTTCCCTGACGGGGTATTTACCCACCTCTGCATCTTTGTTGTCGGCGACGCGAATATTGAATCTCCAGCTTCGGTAGCCCTCGGCATATCTTTTTTCACATTCTGAGTTGTAGTTGTACATGTTGTCGTCGATACTGCTCAAAGATGCCGGGGCTTTTGTGCTCCATGAACGATCTAAGTATTTATTTGTCATGCTATATTCAGACGCTGAATAAAATTGCTTGGCCTTTGGTTCGTTTACATGCGCGGAATGATCCTTCAATAATACACGACAAGACAGCTCTCAATTAGCTGTTTTGATAGTTACTCGACGGACTAGCAGAACTAAAGAAATCGCAGGGATTCTACGAAATCGCAATAGTAAATTCGTATGATTTGTGCCATTTCTTGATTTCTGCGTCAAATGAGAATATATTCAAGTGTTTTTGACTAGAACTGCGTAAAGAATGAGACTGTTAAGCCCGTTCTTGCGTTTAAGATACGTGGACTTAAATATTTGACTGAGGAAAAACCTTTACTTCGTAACTTTGGAATTGTTTAAAATTCGGTATGACGTAATAAAACAAAACATACTAATATTTTAAAGTCTTCACTCCTTCATAGTCTTAGTAAAAATAATAAAATAGTAATTTTTTCCCCAATGTTTCGCTACGGTAACGTTAATAATTTTAATCTCGTGATATTTGGAGATATATGGTATACATAAACGTGGAAGTCGACCAGGGCACTCCCTTAACGCCGATTGTAAATTCTCCAACGTTTACTCAAGTAGAAGGTCCAGAATCTGTGATCAGCAGTACCGCTGCCGTGTGATGAGAGTTAACCAATATTTATATAACCATACATATTAATGAAGGAACAACATGATAACACAAAAACGTGTGTACGTTTAATTGTATAGAGCATACCGTTGTAGCTGTGAAAATTTGGGCTACTACTACAATTTTGGATCCCCGTCCGTCCAGTGTTGAAGTTATTAAACCGATCCATGTCTCTACGTTCGTTATTTTTTTCTACCCAGTAGTTCTTTTTCGTCCTGCTTGAGGAGGTGTACCATTTCGACTTAGTATACGCGATCTTCGTGTTTCTGGTAAATCTTTCCGACCGGGGAGTAGTTGCTGCAAGTTTTTTCGGCCTTCGGTTTCTCTAAAATACGACGAAAGAGAATTTGTCAACCTTATAAAATCGACGGACACCGAGTCACAGAGTCATAGGGTAACCATCGGTAGAAGAAGAGAATATCGTAACTACCTTCCTCTGGTTGGATGGATTTTTCTGCTTTCTCACAAGACTGTCGATATGGGCGACTTTTGGATCAGACACGAAAAGCACCGAGTCACCGAAATGATTAGTTCTCACGTCAACGAAGTCGATGCTTTTTACAAAACTCTGAAGACTTGTGTAACCCAGTTGGGCATACGGTATACTTTCGCCTACTAAGGCCCTGTAATCATCTACAAATCAATGCGTCGTGAGATTTTCGAATGTCGAGATAAACACGAAGTCCTCGAAAGTTTTTCTTTCACTAAATCGCTAAATCGCAGCATATGTCCATATCAAAATCGAGCGTAAACACGAATGACAACAAAAACTTAGCGTATTAATACCGTCGCCACGACTAGCTCCCTCACTCCCCCCGCGGTTAAGAGTTACATGGTCTTATCTTTACAATGTAACCGTGATTGTTATTACCAAAATCAATCGGAGGAATCAATTTTTGACTGTAAATGAAGAATATAGAAATTCCTAACCGATTAAAATTACCAGCACCGCAGTTATGCTAATTTCTTGTGAACAGCGACAGATTTTCGCAATTTCACATGCTTTAAACAATGTATTAATATTAATTGTACGGTAATAATTGACGCGAGTGTCAGATTTTTGTTGAAGAAACTTTAAATATGATTGTCTTTGCAGAGTGATAAGAGTGATAAAGTAATTCTCGGACGCTATTAATTAACGAAGCTCATGATAAATCAGCGGTCGCAATAATGACCATTAATAATTTAGCGACGCTTATTTTAATTTATTTGAGAAAATTTCCGTTCACGATCACTTAATAACGACCCAAAGTTTTCGACAGTTATACATGATTCTAAAGCGAGTATTGTTGCGAAATTGACTGAAATACATTCTTTCACAAACAAAATACGAAAATACATTAAGAGGATGCTATACTCAGCCTTTTTAACAACTGAGTAAAATGTCATTTTTTTTTTACTATTATCAAAGCCGACGCAGCACCGATGCGAAAATGCCACAGTCAGCGCAATTCTACATACAATGTCAATCAAAACTATCCAAAAACTTGTTCAATTCACGCGAAAATAACTCCACAAAATTTATTCCTACAATCAGTGGTAAATCAATTACAGGAATACATTTGTTTGGTTTTATTATGGTGCGCAACAAAACATTGTTTCAGATATTTGTATTCGGCATTGCATGCAAAATTTCACTTACTGCAGCGTGTATTACAGGTATAAAACACGGAATTGTCCCCCCTATTTTGCTAGGCACATAAACAAGTAGGTAGTCGGCTTAAAGGGTAAAAATTACTGAGATTGATCAAGAGTAGTATTGGGAACTGACCACTTTAGTCATAACATCTGGTGGCCAAAAAGGGGCCAGGTTTTACTGGGCAGCTTAATAAGTTATTAAGGCGTGAGATTCGTTTAAATTAAATAAATAAGTATATACATTTTTTTGAAGACACTTTGGAAGTTAAACGAACGAACACTTGTAAATAAATTGATGAAAGATTGCGCATCCTGAAAGGCAAGCTAAATCCCGTTTAGCGAACAAATGTCTAAATCGACTCGATGATCCAATCGATAAACATTCGTACGAGCTCAGTGCATTCAAATAATCAACCAAACAGTAAAACAAAAACATATAAGCGATACGTCCTTCTGAGACTCGAGTACAAACTATCCGGTGCGTATCACCTTTCGAATAAAACTTGACGCAGGAAAGCCACAATTTGGGAAGCTTAACATGCGTGGATTGAAAATGAAACTTACCCTCGATTTCAGGAAAAGGTACGCCGCCCTTGCGTGAGACAATACAAGATTTGACCATTTTTTTTACCGCCTCCTGCGACGTCATGACGTTAGCTTTGCGAGTGCTCACCGTGTTGCTTGGGGACTTTTCTTTCCTCGCTGTCTCCTCTCCGAATGAGCGTATATCACTCAATCACTAACTCACACACGAGGACACTAGGAAATATTGTCGAGAGACTCGCTCACTGTCTTTTACCGAATCGCAAAGACGTGAATCCGTTTAGAAACTTATTACCTCTGCCGGAACGGCTTTTACTCCGCAGAACAGTCGAACGCCGATCTACGCGTGTCTACCAGTGTCTGCCAACTGCGAAGACTCGAAGAACGGAGAGAAATCGCGACGATTGGCCGCGTGGTTCGGTCAGGAGAGAATGGACGCACTTCATTGGCCGATCTAGTGGCGCGAAGGTAGTCGATTATCACGGTGGCGATGTTGTTTGAATTGGGAACGTAATTGCCTGAATCTCTGTAATATCGAGATTCCGATTGCACAGATTTACTTTGTTTTTGCCGGTTTTACGCATTAGTCGTAAGCAGGTTCAAGTTATTTATTCAAAGGTCGGATCAGTCACGCACAATGAAAAGTTAAATAGTAACCCCGGCGTTGAATATAATTAAGATAGAGATGACTGCTGTGGGAATCAATGGATTCGGAAGAATTGGACGTATGTGTTTGAGGGCCTGTCTCGAAAAGAATTTACAAGTGAGATCGTAGATCGCGAAAAGATGTGAATATAGAAAAAATAAAAGTATCTTTTGTTTCATGCATCTTCAGGTGAGCCACATCAACGATCCTTACATTGCAGCAGATTACATGGTGTATTTGTTCAAGTACGACTCTACCCACGGATCACTGCCGGATAAAATTTTTTGCGAAGATAACTCCCTGGTGATAAGAGGTAGGTGAAAAATGCACTTGTCTTGTAAGTATAGAAGTGAAACTCAACCACTGATTAATTCTCGTACCTTAATCGTAATCGAGAGAGGAAAATATCCACCTCGCAAGAAAAGGATCCCGCTAAAATTGGCTGGGACGAAGTGGGGGTGAAATACGTGATAGAAGCTACCGGCGTCTTCACCACTCTCGAAAAAGCAAGCGTGAGTCGAACTTGATAATTAGTAACAACGTAAATATCAAAACGTGGATTCGTCAATTGGTTTCGAATGAAATCAGCGGCACGTGGACGGGGGTGCAAAACGGGTCGTGATCACCGCGCCATCTGTCGACGCTCCGATGCACGTCTACGGCGTGAATCACCGCTGTTACGACCCCACAGTCGGAAATGTCGTTTCCACAGCCTCCTGTACTACCAACTGCGTGGCGCCAATCGTCAAAGTTATGAATGACAATTTTGAAATAATCGAAGCCATGATTACGAGCATTCACGCAGTGACGGCTTCCCAGAAAACTTTAGATGGTCCTACGGGAAAGGTGAAATTTAATCAGTAATTATTTAATAAAAATTTTGTTTTTCATTTATCGCGATAGAACATTATCCCGAACAGTTGATTTACTAAGAAATAATTATGCACCTTCCGTCTCCGGTTGTATTCTACATCTAAATATATTGTCAGTCTGCTCAGTTATAGAATGAATTAACGTCTTTTTAGGAATGTGTTTCACCTGAGTATCGCGTAATAAGATGACAGTAATGCTCGGATTAAGAGTACTGTAAATTAGGCATGTCACCCAGCGAGATGGAGGCGACTAATTTTCTATTTACCTTGCTACTTAGGTGACTGATAAATACTTGTTCAACACGTGAAGAACCCCAGTTTCTCTGATTTTCTTTTCCTGATATGATACGTGCTCAAAGAATTTCTCATTCGCTATATTGGTCTCATATATCAATGACAGGAGTATTGCTAGATCATATCATTCATTTCTAGTGAATAATCTCAGGTGTTGCCTAGTTTTCTCAATGTTATGCAAGAGATATGTTATATTACAACTATCATTACTACTCGGATGTGTAACTTTTAGTGGGTACATAAATTAGACGTGTCAGTCGCGGTTTTGGGCATGGGAATTCAAATGGTGGAATTTTTAATTGCCTTGATAAAAATTTGTTAAGCTTTGGAGAGACGGCCGGGGGTGTTGTCAGAACATCATCCCCACGTCTACCGGTGCTGCGAAGTCCTTGGCCAAGGTCATTCCGGAACTTAAGGACAAAATATCCGCAATCGCTTTCCGCGTACCTGTGCCTAATGTTTCCGTATGTGACATCACTTTTCGGTAAGAACTCCACGGATTCAATAACCTCTTAATTGTTCCTACTGGAAGTTTATCATATCAAGTTTTTATTGCGTGAAAAAAAATCTGGCTTTTAACGCTCGGATAAAAATTACATTGCGTTGTGAACATATACTTATAATTATATTTCGTTTGTCAAAATCACTTTCATCGATTTATGCCCATTCTCACAAGTTTTCTGTTCTCCGCAAATTTCAAGAGTTTCGAAACCGACGACTTACGACGAGGTCAAAAGAGCTATGAAGCACGCGTCTGAAGGTGAATTCAAGGGTATAATGGCGTACACCGAGGACGATTGCGTCTCTTCAGACTTCAATCATACGACGTACTCGTGTACGTTCGATGCCAAGGCGGGTATCCCGCAAACGAGTACCTTCATAAAGGTGGTCGCATGGTAATTCATTCTTACATACAGCAGAAGCTCTGCTCCGTTTTACAGGACGTCAACAAATTATTTATCTTTAATTTTTCTAATTCAAGGTACGACAACGAATACGGTTATGCCCATCGTGTCGTCGATATGATTGCTTTCATGCAGGATACCGACCAGGGATAACGGTGCTATAATGATGTCGAGAAGACGTGCGATTTTTTAATATTTATACCCCATAATATGCAATTTAATGTATGCCATATTAGTTGTGTAACATTATTGTTTCTTTCATCAAATTTTCGTTCGTATTTTCATTATTGCAAAAATAATAAACTCGACACGTGAAAAAAGCACGTAACCAAATAATTCCTGCGGTTACAGTTTTCAGAAATGCTATACATATTTGGAGTTCCTTATACACTTCGATCGTGACTCATCGCATGGTTCTGCTGAAATTTCGAACAAACTCTACGTCTCCAATGCGAAATGGGAAAATCATCGTCGTTCCGGCTGGTGTAACAAATTGAAATCCTTGAAGTCACATTAAACTTCCGTGAAATCAGATTAAGTCACCACTGGAGCCAGCTGATATACCCCTAATACCACGGGATACCTATACCTGTATCTATAATGGATTGCACAATTCGCATCAGAGTTGCGATTCGTTGCCGCACAATTTTTGGTCTTCCACTCTTTATGAATGGATACGACATGCAACGGTACAATAGATAATGCAATCGAGGTTGTTGCCAACTGTTGTTGGACACTTTTGTATTTTTGAAATCTATAAAAAAAGAAATGTAACCGCCAAGGTCGTAGATTCGGTGTAATCCGGAGGCTCCCCGACTCGCCATTCAGCAGGGTGCGCGTGCTCCGAGTCGCGCAGGACACGTCGATAGACCGCGGGTACCACGTGACACGCCCGAGATCTCCCACCACGTAGAGAATCCCACCCAGCTACCACGACTGCCACGACGTTTATAATACCCGATCGGTGCCCTTCAAACGACACTGGCCCTGTGGTAGCTGCTGTGAGTGGATCTGTCTGTTACGTAAGTTGAGAACACACGACGAGTTTCGTTAGGGATAGCATCCCGCCCTATTTCCGTCATTTTCCTCTACTACAGAATACCAGATCTTGACTATTCTGCGCGTATATTGTATCGGTAACGGTTGACTCCGTAACCCACGTAGTCGCCGGGAGACATTTTTGTAATCGCCGGTCACGTAATCGTTGCATTCTACATCCTACTGACTTTTCCCACTCAATTGCTCTATATTCTAACGGCGATTGAAATCGAATACATCGGTCTCCGTGAACACTTTATCATGTGATGCATATCTCATTTGCCAACAATATATTGTATTCGTTTTTGTAAGGCAACCGCATTTACTTTGTTAACGCCATTTTGAACAATATAGATATATATATATATATATACATTTCGAATTTCTTACGTTCGTGTGTACGGACAACTCAATTAGATCTTCGGTAAAGATAGGTACACCAATGCAATGTATGTATTTGGTCGTGTTGGTCCAGTAAGTCGTCCGTTTCAATGTATTCGTATGACTGGCGATCTGAGGGTCTCAGCTAACGTCTTGGTGTAACGACTCGAGCCGGTTGAATGAAAATATGTTATTTCTAACTTGTTTCGTAAATACGATGCAACATAAGCTCGTGAAAACGAAGCTGTAAACTTTGCTAAACGTCAATGTCACTACAAACACGCCGACCTACTGATAATTTGTGCTGGAAATCAGATTTGCCCTTGACGTGACCTCTAACTGATGGACCTATAATGAAGGCTATCTGATATTTGCTGAACGGTTATTGAGTATCTGTCAGCTTCACCTGGAAAACTAGCGAATTTTTTTCATTTTTCAAAATAATCTAACACTCAATCACAAAGATATAATCAATGTAAAAAAAATTATTCATTGGAATGTGGATTCATACAACTTTGATAAACCAGGAACAATCCTATCATCTTATGCCAGCAGTCGATATTGAGGAGTTTTATTACAATCTTTGGATGCAACGATCGATACAAGAACAAGAATATTTATTTAACTAATCTGACAAAATATTTACCTCAATTAAACCTTTTCTTGAATAGTTCATGTCTTTTATCACTTGTACGCAAATTTATTGAAATCAGGATTTATTAAAGCAGAATCCAAGTAATTTACCCAACGCATGGGTAGTGCACCTTATACCAATGGAGCTAGGCATAGTCGAAATTTTAATATTTTAAGTTTTTGGGAACCCTGGGTGATGAAGAGTAGAAATATTATTCCTATCAACTATTATTATAATATATACTATTACATCATACTTTGACAGGGTTAAATTTTTTCAAAATCTGTTATCATGATATTGGTTCACATCTCTAATAATTATTCATTAATTTACAGCTAATAACACGAAAGCATAAACATGAGCAAAATTGGAATTAACGGATTTGGCCGTATTGGCCGTCTGGTCCTGAGGGCATCCCTTGAGAACGGAGCTGAGGTCAGTACACTGCATCATTTAAGAACCCAATATCCTCTACTTGTGACTGTTTGAGAATTTCTCCTATCATCGATTTCTTCCTCAGGTTGTTGCTGTCAATGACCCCTTCATTGGACTAGATTACATGGTCTACATGTTCAAGTATGATTCTACTCACGGTAAATTCAAAGGAGAAGTCAAGGCTGAAGATGGTTTCCTTGTTGTAAACGGAAAGAAAATCTCAGTCTTCAGCGAGCGCGACCCCAAAGCCATCCCATGGGGTAAGGCTGGCGCAGAATATGTTGTAGAGTCGACTGGTGTCTTTACCACCATTGAGAAAGCTTCCGTGAGTAAAATGGCTAACTCAATGTAGCAATCAAATTATTTCCCAGGAATAGTAATTTTTACCGATTGTAACATCATCGAAGATACGCTTATGTACTTGTGTGTTTAGGCTCACTTGGAAGGAGGGGCCAAGAAGGTCATTATCTCCGCCCCATCTGCCGATGCACCCATGTTCGTCGTTGGTGTCAATTTGGATGCTTATGACCCAAGCTTCAAAATTGTATCAAACGCTTCATGCACTACAAACTGTCTGGCTCCTTTGGCCAAGGTCGTTCATGACAATTTCGAAATCGTTGAAGGTTTGATGACTACCGTTCACGCAACCACTGCCACTCAGAAGACTGTTGACGGACCCTCTGGCAAGGTTCGTTTACTTGACATTCAGTTATAAATTAATTTATCATCTAAATGCTGGTTTCACTTTTTCAGGATTACCTATTCTATAAAACCTTGGTGTTTTCATGTTCTACATATTTTCCTAGTATCTGATAGCAATATATTTGCTGGCAAAATTTCTATTGGGACTCCATTAACTGCTATTCTTTTATAGCTGTGGCGTGATGGACGTGGTGCTGCACAAAACATCATCCCTGCTTCCACTGGTGCCGCTAAAGCTGTCGGCAAAGTCATTCCTGCATTGAACGGCAAACTCACTGGTATGGCGTTCCGTGTACCTGTTGCCAACGTATCCGTTGTAGACTTGACTGTACGTCTTGCCAAGCCTGCTCCCTATGACGCTATCAAGGCTAAGGTCAAGGAGGCTGCTGCAGAGGGTGGACCTCTGTACGGAATCCTTGGTTACACCGAAGACGATGTTGTATCATCTGACTTCATCGGCGACAACCGTTCAAGCATCTTTGATGCTAAGGCTGGAATTCCCTTAAACGATCAGTTCGTTAAACTCATTTCCTGGTATGACAACGAGTATGGATATTCAAGCCGTGTCATCGACCTCATCAAGTTCATGCAGTCCAAAGATTAAAAATCTTAATATTTAATTGCTTTTAACCAGTAACTTTTGTCTTCTCAATGTACTCCGCAGTTCGTCGTATAATTTATATTTATAATCAGAAACACCATTACAGTTAGTGAATTTGTAACACTGTCAAATGATGATAGTGGAAAAGCATTTCGTCGTAACAAGTCTTATATGGTATCTGATTTTGTTGTAAACGATGATATCCTACTGTTACAACTGCAGTCGTATATGGTGTACATCTTACTGGTTTTACGTGGGCATGTCAACGAGTTCAGTAACAATCAATTTCCATGCTTTTCATTTTAGATCTAGTAATCATTAAAAATAGTTGTAATAAAATCGATATTACACTCAATGTTGTTACAGTATCAAAAAAATGTAAAGTATTCGATTCAAAGTACTGCAGTAGTGAATAATTTGACAAAATTTGATTACGATCTAAGTATCACTCTTATAATTATAATTGATAGCCTTATGTTATTTTTCATTTAAGAACCAAAAATGAATAAAAATATGAAACTAGAAACCTAATGTTTTTTTTTTTCTATATTGATACCTTAATATCATATCTGGAACAAAATTTCAAGTTTACAGGAATAGGAAATGATATTGGTCACGGAGCAGAGTCGTGACATTCTGGGAATAGTTTTTATATTCTTTACACACTGTGTTTAATTTATACAATTACAAAAATGCATTTTCATGGCTAGTATCGACAAATATATCGGTTACTGTTTCTTGATATACGTCATATGCTATTGAACTTTTTTTTCTAATTTACACGAGACCATTGCTTTCGTATCTGTAACAAGATAAGGAACCAGTAATTTAGCCGCCAATTAAAACAATGTCAATAAAAGATCACTCTATGGCACGAACTCTTATTCACTCTTATTCAATAACGATAATTCTTTGATGCCGTTGCTGAAGAATTTTATGATACACAATGGATCAAGTGAACTTACTGACACTTGTAAATCAGATGCTACTTTTATATCATTGCATATAAAAACCTAATGAAACACAATTTAGTCTCTCCGGTTTTCTTGGTTACAACTCTAATTTTGAAACTTCAGGTACCATTGTCAATTACTGTTAGGCGCTATAAACTATGATTTCACGAAGTCGAACTCGAAATTTAAATATGCTGGTCAAAAATGTGATCTTGAATGACTGTTTTAGCTGTGAAATATTGAAAATGTGGCTGCAAATAAACGAGCTTAATTTCTTCCTCGAAACTATACATAAAACACGAAGTATATCAATATGTACAATTTGATAAAATAAGATTGATCTTATGTGGTATGACTCTCAAGCATAACTTTAAACTAGCAGGATATTATTAACATAATACAGCAATAAAAAATAGAATAGAGCATACTAGACTACATATGTCGTTTGGTTTGATTTTTAGACACCCTTTCTTTAAATATTAGAGTTCCATAATTTTACACAGTCGATCATTATGATGCACGAATAAAGCGTCATTGTCAGTATTTTGCAACCTAAATTAATTATTACAAATAAATTTCACATTTTTGTTCACGACTTTGATACATGATTAAATAATAACAGTTTTCTTTCATAATAAATCACATAGTTTTATCATGACTTGACATACCAGATAATAAATTCAGCATAAATACAGTAATATCATGGCTATATTCACATCTTTTCCAATAAACAACAATAATCGTTTCACTGGGTGACTGATGTTCAAGATGACTAAACAATAATCCCTTCAATATTTGGTAAAATACAATTATTTCTTCATAAATAAAGTAACAAAATAGAAATGATCATGAACTGTGTGGCGTGATACACTAAATACAGGCAGGATAGAAATAAAAATAAATCGCAACAGTAGGAGATAATGATGATTGGCTAGAATAATCAATGAATAAGAACACCTAAGGACAGAACGATGAAAAGATCAGGTCTGTAACAGCTTTGCACGTAAATTAATTTTTTCTTGAAGAACAGCAGCTAATTCAACTGTCAACTCTTCGCATACTAGTTTCAATTCTGCATTCTTTTCCCGTAACTCTTGCAGCGTTAACCTTGTTTCTTCGCTCCCTTCTTCCCTTGTTCCATCATCTTCAACACCTTCTCGCTCTACGACAATCGACGCATTGCTAACGGACTATATATTATGTAAAGATCTCAGAAATAGAATAAATCATGCCACAAGTAATCGTTTTATCACTGGAGACTCAACCAACCAGTGAGAATCGATACTGAAAATTATTCGATCTATTCAAAATTATATGATGCTTACATCACTAAGTCAACTTAGATTTGTGCATCGACTCTATTTGTATATTTGTTCTCAATAAATGTTTCTACAAATATGGCATAATACAGTTGAAATATTGAATTAAATGTTCTTACTTGGACTTGGCTTTCGATATATTTGAAACGCTCCACATATTCCAGCAAATTGTTGTGTCTGAGAATTGTCCTTGTTGTGACTACTTTCACTCCTTGATGAAAAATGGGAGAAGTCAGCAACAAAGCCTTTCTTTTGACTGTCAGTTTTCTGGTTCTCAACTTCACTTTTTTGCCCCACTAGTTTTTTTGGTGAAGTCTATTTATAATAATTTGGATTAGAATTCAATAACGTTGTCAAATTCAAGTAAATATGAATAAAATATTTAGTCTGAAGTCTTACAATTCCAGGTGATACTCTTGGCGGTACAAGTGGTGGTGCTCCCAAAAAATTCTGTCCGTTTTTTCCTAAAACAATTCCAAACCACAAGGTGAGTCAGTTGGAAGGATGGATTCATCAAGTACTATTATTTATATACAGCAATGCAGTGCTTTCAAGTGATAAACGAATATGTAAATAGAATAAAAATACTCCCAAGACTGTGACACGTACTGAAATAATGTATGCATCTTATTATTAGACTACCACAGATTTTATGTATTCAATATCACTTTTATGTGTACAGATATCAGTAAACAATATGCCCTGTCAAACAATACGCCGTGGCCTTATTACGTCACATGAACGAGGTGATAATCACAATTAGCTCATTTTACAACGGCTATTTCTGTCCGTACGTACTTGCGTATCCACTTGGTCTCGAAAAATTTCTCAGAAAACATTTTCTAATAAATTTATGCAGGAATTCTGATATTCTTGAACTGTAAATGCATATACCACAAATAGCAAGGTTACATAGGTAAATGCTCTCTAGTACAGAAAAAATGAGTCACGACAAACAATATTTCACTCAACTTGTGTAACAATGCCCCCTACTTATCTTGGTTTGAACTAGCTGTACTTATTTTAAACGTAAACCTTAGGGAAAAATAGTTATAAAACTCTGGATCAGAGTCAAAATAATTTACATACCTAATTTGTTGAGATCAAGGCTAGAACTTCTAGCATGTGTTCTATATGGTCTGGGCGGAGGTGGAGGAGGTGGTTCTTTTTTAGGAGTGCTTATGATGGTTTCTTCAGGAGCTGAAATAGGTTTCTTAGCTTGAGGCCTTTGCACAAGCGTAATGGATGAGGCTTGGTTTTCGTCATCACCTAGCGTGCTTCCATTGCTATTATTGCTCCCTCCGCTAGATGCAAGAACAGAAGCTTCGGGTGTAAGTCGTAAAGGAACAGGGTGTAAAATTTTAGGATCTCTTTCGACTGCGGCCTTTTGAAAATCAAAATTAACCAACTTTGGGCCTGGACTAGCAAGGGACCCACTGGTCCCAGTGGGAGAGTCGACAAATTTCGTCCACGCTTTGCTTTTTTCTTTTGTATTATTTGGTGGACTGGGATGAGGTGGTTTTGGAACAGCTGATACTGGAACCGGAGCTGTAACTTGAACTGGAAGTGGAAGTGGAGCAGGAACTGGGGCTGGATCTGGAGCTGAAGCTGGCATGGGAGGTGCAAGTGTAGGAGGTAACACGTCTGGTAAAGGAACATGATGTCTTCGTAAAACGACCAGATGCATAGCCGCATAAAATTCTTGGAGACTCAAAGCTCCATCTCTAGTGACGTCAGCTAGTTGCCAAATGCGTCTCAACTCGGCTACTGGCAATTTTGATTTCTCAAAAAAAGTACGAGCTACAGATCCGGCTACTAAGCCCTCAGGGTCTGGCTGCAGTTGGGCAAATTGGGCACTGTAGTATTCACGCTGCTCCTTATTAATGACCCAAACTCTTTTAGGGGGAAAACTCGATCCTTCGCCATCGCCATCTCCATCATCACTACTGTGTCGTTCGGAACTTTCTTCTTCAGTCCCGAGGAGCTGTCTTTGTTCTTCTGAAACAAGGAGGCCTTGCCATCCGCTTCCAGTGGAATCGAGTATAGTTTCACCTCCCATAGCTAATTCACCACGCTCTTGGATCACGCTATTCGTTGGGGTGGGTGAATCCGTACTGCACCCCTTTTCCCTCGGAGACTCAACCTCGCTCTCACTTTCACTAGTACTAGAAAGTACATCTTCATTTTTTCCAGCAGCTAATACAGCTCCGTAGGGCCAGTAGAATGAAGGTAGGTCTAATTTTAAAGAACTTGATAGCAAGTCAGGTGTGATTTCCAGTCCATGTTGATAGGCTGCTATCAATTTTAGAATCGAATAAAATTGCTTTCTATTTACATGACTGCTACCTTTTGTTGTTCCACATATTTCCATCACCTATCATCAACGGAATTAATTTTACAAATAAGAATCATCAGTACATATACAATATTTCGGTCAATCATTAAATCTATGTATGCTGAAGAGCATTCCTAAATATTTATTTTCTAATCTAATGCTAAAACAACTTTGGGTTTGAAAATTATATTTCGGATATTTCAAAATTCAATTATGTGAACAGTATTTGGCAATTCCAAACATTCTAGCACAGTGTCACAATTCCTAGTAAAGTTTTTCAGATGAGTGACAGAAATAAATTTATATGCAACAGTTCTTAAAATAAATTCAGACTATAGCGAATGCGATTACCCCTACGAAAGTAGCACAGAATTGAAGTATAAAGTTTAATCAGAAACATTGCGAGATCAACTGTGTGCTCCGTTTTGTTGAATTACATGTTAAACAGCAGTGAAAGGTACACGCCCCCTTGGATGATATGTGATTGCATATAAACACTTGCTCCGATTGAGCTGGGAAAGAATTAAAAAAGAAACATCCTAATCACGATTCATTGAGTGGAATAACATTAGTTCGAATTATTGAGAATTGATAGTGGTACACAGTAATGATTTAGAACTGGGAACGTGATGTTTAAATGGTATGCTAAATTTTATACCTTTTTGGCAATTCGGCGCGGTATGTGAGTGGTGCGTACAAGTTGACTGACTTTGGCGATTGGGACCTCATCAATGTCAGGGTCTTTGCGAAAACAGTTGAAAGTCTCTCCGTAAAGATCGTGTTCCTCTTCGGTCAGCTGTGGATCCTCCATCTTGTCAAATTAACGTTAGTTTAGTTATTCGCGGAATATTGTACCACCTAAGCATGATACGGTTAAGGTGACATTATTCTAATACGGTATATCCAAGCAAGATAAATGACACTGGTCATTCATTTTACGATTTACTAGCTACACCCCACGTAAACGGGCATACAGGCACATTCGCCATATTCGTCGGTTTGACGTACGCTCAAACATTGAATAACTTGATCAAGGATTGTCCGTCTTTGTTGAATTCGCGCACGCGTAAATTTTTCCTGAGTTTCTTCTTTACCGGCACTACAATACCAATAATGACGTCATCTCAATTTTTTACTCAAGCTGAACGATAGTGCTGTTCTTCAATGAATGTTTGACGTGTAGTACCTTTCATTGAAGATTGAAGAGCATAGTTATCGACCGTTAGATAAACAAAGGAATCATCTCGATTCCTATTCCTGTTATTATCTTGTCCTATGAATACGCTACTGTCTCATTTGCAATTATACGTAACTACTGCGATGGTAGCGCCTGTGCGTACGAAGTTGTCTTTTTCATTTCTCTTCATCGAAATACAATAAGCAGTTGATCTTCTACGATCACAGATCATGCAAACTGCACCATCGAATAACGTCGAATATCGAATTCATGGGTTGATTTAGCGCGCGTGTCAAACGAGGAGATAAAACCGATTCACAAGAAGAAAACGTAGCTTGTAAGGATGACCCAGTTGGGATAAATTGTTTGCCTGCTGCCTATCAGTTAGAGACACGCCTCGGAAGGATGGGAGTTTTACAGGTCTACTACGGCAGTAATGATCCGTGAAATTGACGTTTGCTAGCAGAATTCTCTGTGTATACTTCAGCGAATTACGTGGTTTGCGCCACAGTTATTCAATAATAAATTTCTGCACACTTGCTAGAAATGTCTTGAATACTTTCCGATTGCGGATAAGTGTTAACAATGTAATATCAAAGTGTTGATGTGGTTATACGTAGACAGTGACGGGCAGTGCAGTCTCACTTTGTACATACGTTCAACTGACAGGCCTGATTTTGACCCCTATTAGAATTCATTGCCAATTACCTGTGATCGTGGTTAATGACTCACTAGAGTCGCGTATAAGTGGATGACTACTCTTTATCCACCCGTTCGTTCGTGTGTACTTAAATCTTGTTTATTAAAAATAGGTTATGTATCCGCGAAAGGAAAAAAAGACAATGCTCATCGAACCGGATGCAAGAAAATGTCATCAAGCGTCACTCTCGCTTCCTGTTGAGATACCTTCGTGGGTGGTGTTGCTTTCGGTATACGGTGAAGGCTTACTCACGGATAGGCGGTTGTAAGCGGGCAAAAATGCAAAATCCGCAATCAATTCTACGGTGATTTACGTGCCAGTGCCCTGGGCCGTCTGGGAATCGAATGGAACTTCTGGAGCCGTGGATATCGCTACGTCCATAACCTAAACGTGTATAATATTTTTTGTCGAAAATGAAATCTGGACGCTTGAACGAGCACAGAGGGTCCATCCTTCTCTCGAAGGAAGAAAACCAGGAAGTCTTCAAGCTTATTGGGAACCGATGTCAGGTGTGAACTTGTCAAATTTGTCATCACTACCTTTGTCAATATCCTTTCATTGCTAACTGATACTGACCTATATTTAAAGCTACAGGCAATCGTTGTCTACCTACGTGTTTAGAACCAAAGATTGCCTAATTTAGAAGTTCCTGTCTAATACGTGAAAGTTTTTCAAAACACTATTACTTATTGAATATACTGTATTCTCTGATCTATGACAACATTCTATGTTGTATGATTATTCGCAGACTCCACCTTGTTGACATTACAAATTTATTATTTTTGAAGCAGTAAATGGTCCATATAGAATTTAGATGTAAACTAACATCTGTTAGTTAGACTTTCGATTTTATGTTTTAGTTATTCTAAATTTCAGTTGCCATTTATTGGATTGTCATTATAATTACCGTATATGTTGGGTAAATTTAAAATGCTTGAAGTCATATAATCAATGGATGATCATTATTTTACACATAATCTGTGATTTTGCAAGAAGTTCTGTCTGCTTATCACAATATTTCAAGCATATACTGCTATGACAGGAATGTTATCAATTTCTGGCTTAAGATTATAAAGCATTATCATATTTCATTTGATAACAGAGTATTTTGTAACATTTTTCATATAACACACTTATTTCAACATATAGGCCATTGGGAACCTTCATAAGTTTTTTTCATATTTAAGCGATATACTATACAATTAGATCATAATTATAACATAATTGTAAATTCCATATCTTCACATTTCACATCAGCGGTCAGTAATTGCATCTAATTTTAGTCGAGACGAGGCAAGCACGCTTTTAATTGTTTGAAACAAATGGTTAATATTTCTATTCAAACTAATATTTGGTCGTGTTGTTTTGCTTATGACTCATTTGTCGTATTTTTGTCACAACATGTGAGACAATTGTGTAGCTAACGGTATGTTTTGCTATTTCAGTGCCTTGCAGCTGGTGTGATACAACTATACGTAACTGAGTCTCCATCACATAGGGATTGGATAAAAAGAGATACTGGTGTAATAACACTCATTAAAGATAATCCAAGACGCAGTTACTTTTTTAGGCTGTATTGTCTGCGAAGAAACGCAATGCTGTGGGAACATGAAGTCTATAATTCAATGGATTACAAAGCTCCCATGTCCCATTTTCACACATTCGAGGGCGAAGATTCTATGACTGCTTTTAATTTTGCCAGCGAAACAGATGCAATCATATTGAGGTATTAATCGCTTTTTCTCTAAAACCGCAATAAGAAGTCAAGATTATGGCACAACATGTTTTGCTATGAAGTAACATACAGTCTAATTTTATATATGTTACAATCGTTCATTATTGTCGATGGTTTGATAATAATTTCCTTTCCTTACATCAAAGGTCGATAATTCTCGAAAAGCTTAATGCTAAGAGGCAAAGAAGACAAGAAAGAAAGTCACGAATTAATGCCGATTCTCATCATTCGCTAACGTTGCCAAAAAAGAGCCACAGCAATACCTCAGCTGTAGGTTTCAGCACTGGAAGTTCAACAGACATATCAAATGGCTCTTCATCATCCGCTACTGTCAATAGAAGCGTGTCCAGTAGTTCGATGTACAAAGCTAAGAACCATAAACAGGACAAGGATCCAAAGAGAAGATTGACAAAGGCGGACATAGGTTCCCCCTCAAACTTTCGGTATGATTTTAATTTATTGAGAGTATTGCGCTTTCAACCATGACACTATAAAGAAATTTGCGTAATACAAATTTTCTCTCGAGAAATATATTAATTGTGTAATATTACCTGTTACAGACATGTGGCACACATGGGTTGGAATGTGAACAGTAAAGGTTTAGAATTGGAATCCGTAGATCCGCAATTAAAGCAGTTTTTCGACACAGCAGGTGTTTCGGATGATCAGCTGAGAGATCGAAAGACGCGAGAGTTCATCTATGACTTCATCGAATGCCATGGGGGCATAAATGCTGTTAAAGCAGCTATAATACCACCTTCGAGTATACAAGGCAATCAACCACCACCGCCGCCAGCACCGACAGGATTAGGACCTCCACCTCCAGTTCCGGCTCGCACTGTTCCAGTTAGTCCCGGACCTCCAATAAGTAGTGTGCGTTGCCATAATGTTAGGAAAAACTATACTAATATCCGAGTTATCTTTTAAGTACATCAGTCATGCTTTAATTTATTATGATCATTTCAGAATCAGCCTCGTAGTGCTCCGCCTTTGCCACCTTCAAGAACTGCTGCACCACCTCCACCACCTAATGCCCCTCCTGCTCATCGGCCTTTGCCGGCTCGCCCTGTTGCATCTTCTGTGACATCACCACCATGTCCTCCACCACCACCTCCTCCTCCAATGTCCACAAACATACCTCCTCCTCCTGCACCTCCGATACCGCAATTAACAGAGATGGATAATGAGACAATAAACAGTAATGCCACTAATAACAATGGTGGATTACCTGATACCAGAAATGCTTTGCTCGATGCAATCAGAAGTGGTACAACGCTCAAGGTACGATGACCGTTTCAAATTTGTTTTTTTAAATTTGATGATATACGTTATGTGATCAATTTTTATTTCGTAAATCCGAAAATATTTAATGCACATAAGATGTATCTGAGCAAACTTTTGATTTATTTATAATTTTCATTAATTTTCAGCATAGCTGCAATTGGGATAATCCGTGTTTAAATGAATTCAATTTCGAAATTTCATTTAAAATGTTTTCATATCCATATACTTTCGTAACTCGATTTACTTTTATATTGCAGAAGGTGGACAAAGTTGAGCCCAAGCCAAATTTGGCTGACGATACTAGAGGTAATCTGTTGAGTCAGATACGCCAGGGAGTCGAGTTGAAGTCGGTTGCAAATCAACCAAAATCTGCCCCGTCTCCAATCATACAGAATAGTTTAGCTGGAGCTTTAACTAGGGCCCTAGCAGAAAGATCGCGTGTAATACACAGTGATAGCGACAGTGACGATTCAACGAGTGAGACCAGTGGTGATGACTGGGACGATTGAATAGTTACTTTTGTCTGCAACACTAAAAAGGTATTTGTAAAGATCGATGATTTAATGTGCAGGTCCTACGAGTACCTGGCTTATTATTTACTAGATGAAAATAAGTTGAAAACAAAAGTTTTTCTTTTTTTTTTTTCCCAAGCAATTATACTAGGTAATTGAAAGCAATGTAAGAACTATTTTTTTCTGAAAGGGTGCTGAGTGCTTAAAAATTTAAGTATGTTAGAGAGGTGCTTCCTTTTGATACTGATATTTTTCGTATTGATTACGGTATTTTTAGTATAAAAATGAATTTATTATTGTGTTTCATAAAGTAAACATGTAAGTGAGTCCCTAAGTTTCAGAGATGCTGAAAACGAGATGCGAGTGTTAATGGTCAATTATTTTATTTATATACTTTAATCTTTCATGCAGCACCCTTTTTCAGCTGGAGTATGGTTCAGAAATGGAATAAAGTGAAACTACTGCGCACTAATGGTTTGCAGTCTCATGCATAGAAATTAATTTATTGTATTTTTAAGCTATAATATGACAGGTTCGTTATATTTAAAGTTAACTATTTGAATTGAAATATGAAACGTTGTGCATGGTTAAATACATTTTGAATATTTCCTAAAGTCTGACTATAGTGATAAGATATTCAACATGGCGTGGTGATAAAAACACTTCCTTCCTTGTACTTTCTTTCAACACACGATATATAAAAAAATATTTCTGTTACGCATTAATCGAACAGTTTCTTCTGTTTTGGATATTTACAGAGTCCAATAACTAGACATTTATCAATATTTGCTTTCAATGTTTGAAATGATCAGATAACAGTTTTGAACAAATAATAAGTGGACAGCAGAAATATCAATTTCAAATAAATTTTTTTTATAGTATTGTTTCTCTTGAGAATTCCTTGCTAGATAGATACATGTCCTTATAATACCGTATAGGTAACCCTCTTGAAAATGAGTACGGTTTGACGTACTGTAAATGTATCAATTGTGGTATACCAATATACGGAATTAGGACTGTATGGAATACGATTGGATTTTGTTGTTTACAAATTTCAATACTTACGTGCTTCAATACGGTTTCAGTTAGTACGTTGAGTCATAATTTTTGATACATTCTGTTTCAAATTCAGATAGCAGTTTAAAGGTCCCACGAGGTATTTAGTTTCTGCTAACCACTCATAAATCTAATGATTTAAGCTGTATAGAACCGTGCATGAATATGTACTGAAATTCTTAAGCATCCAAATGCGTTCTTATCCCAAATTTGCTGTGATTCGTTTCTAGTGAAAAAAGAGTGTCCAAGAAATGGAGCACCAAGGAAAAAGGGGTGAAATGTAAATTAGACCAATGAAGAATGCAAAGGATGTGAAATTGGGCCAATCTGAATTCCCTTTACGGTTCCTTGGATATTGGGTACGATTCAATTCCCTTAAGAGTTCCAACAGTATATAACTGTACACATTTGTATTACGGCTATAAGTCATAGGCATGAGTCATAATTTTTTTTGCGAAGATCCTGGTTACACACAAGATAAGATATTTTAATAACAATTATGTTATATTCTTTACTAAACGACGATTGCTTACAAAAATTTTCGTTATAATTTTACAATAACGAGCTATTATTTATGTCTAGCGTTGAAAAAATATCAGTCGATTACTGACAAAATGCTTTTCTAAGAAGTGAAGTCTCCACGTCTCGCCTGATTCCCTCTACCCAAGCGTTACTGCCTACACCCTGTGCCAGAGAAGTTTTATTGTCGATTCATAATCTTGGAAATACTGTCAATCGTAGATCTTTTGATGAAAATCATTTAGCCAAATATATTACATCAGCGTCAGAGAATGGAAAGAGTCATTGATGTATTGTATCTGATGTTGCACGATAGTAAATCAAAGTAATATCTGAAAGATCAAAAATGAATTAGACATAATGTATGATACACTTACTAAAAATAAGAAATTTTCGAGCTCGATTATGGTTCTGACAACTATCTTTAACATAGAATACAATACTTGTATTGTAATATACTTGTTAACATTAATGAAACGTAGTTAATAAATTATATAGTTAAAGGCAATGAAAATGAAAACTCATTCCATTAAATAGTTTTACGATTCGTAATCTATATTGGAACTCTTGCACTAGTGAAACATTTAAAATACTTCGGACCTATATAAATATACAAAGAAATAACAAACTGACATTGTTGCATAATATCGTAGAAGTATTAACAGCGTTAGGAAGTCTAGTGTGAAATTCACATAATTTATTTAGCACTGAATTTGAAAATAAAATTTGTATGTTAGGGCAATGACGGTGACTGTGTACAAAGGATGTACAGATCGGATTGGAAATATTTTTGCTACAAATGTGGAAGAATTCAAGTCACAAGACAGAGATCGCACATTTTTTCGAATACGATGTTTACGTTTATTGATTATTGTATTTTTGTTGTCAAACTATTATTGATATCGAGGAAAGAAGAGTAAATGTATATAATTTAAAAAAAATTGACGATAAAAAATAATAATAACAATAATAATAATAGTAATATGAAAATGGAAATGTAAAATGATCCAATAATTTGTTTCGTTTCTATATTGAAAAAAACTGATGCATATTCTGGTGATAATACGGCTTCTATTACACCCAACATTATTAATATTATTAATTATTGCATGTTATCCATTTTCAGTTTAATATTTTCATTGAAAATGGATTATACAGCCGTGGACAATTGTTGATATACATTGTCATATTCGTTTACTGCCGCTTTGACGTGCTAAAACGGTTAGTCTTTCTCCATGAGAAGTATATTAAATGCATTTGGAAATTTTCTTCCAATGTGTACAGGCATGAGTGATAAAGTTGCCACTGATTGCGAGTTCCAGATTTTAACACGCACTCCAAGCAGCAATAATTAAACAATGTCTATGAAGTATTGTAATCGGCAGTATATAAACGAAAGTATACATATAGTATGAAGTATGTAATTAATATTGTTATTTGTTATACTATAGCATAATAAAAAATCTTAACGGTTATTAAAAACATAAATTAGTCATATTGTTGTATGCGCACATTCGCATGTACGTACATGTACACCTTCGAAACAAAACCTTATTGGAAACTGTATTTTCGGATGTCGCATTTGTTGACAGTGTATTATTACGGGAAAGATTAAAGGAACCGTCTCGTTTCGGTGAATTACAGTAACTAGTCAAGAATGGAGGGCTGTTATTTGAATTTCGTTCAACCTGCAAGTTGCATTTTTGCGGCACATTCTCCATAGTAAAGGTGAACATAATTTCTTTCATTATGGTATCAGGGATTCAAATGTACTATTTTATTAATTATAAACCAAGCAGTCAATTATATTAATATCCTTCGCGACTGTAGACCGGCATGGGAGATTTTCCAAACAAGTACTTCTAAGTGCCGCCGAGGCAGCAGGAGTAGCGTTTACAATTAGTAGCGAGGGAAAATAGAGAACAGAAGTGCTCGTATCGTCGGCCGATGAGGACTACTCGATGTTCCGAGTTTTGGTTTACTTTGTATAAAGGTATATTTAAATTGATGATTATTGCGTTATCCCGCCTCATGTAAGCTCATTTCGTACGCATTACCAGTTCGGAATTCAACAAATGACTTGCGATCCCGTCGTCTTCATTGCGCATTTGTTTTGTTAGTGGTCGAAAAGTTGACGTTGCAGTCAGTGCGGGTCCCCGAATCTTTTGACTATGAAAAATACTACGATTAACCGAATGAGAACATTAATTGTAAGCTATTTTGCGTATACGATAAGAAACCCGCTTCATAATATTCCCATTTTTATATTGTTAATTGCATGGAAAACGTAAATTTTACGAGCGTCAATCGAAGCTTCGTCAGCACGCGGGATAAAGTTCCTCCTAATTTACTCGGGACAATGATATATGATACGTGGTAA